>NW_026854944.1:0-148104 GCF_026571515.1 Ruditapes philippinarum
CACATGATGTTTAGTTTTCCATGCCTTGAATTTGCAAAGAATTTGTGAATAACCATCTTTCACAGGACCAATTATGTAAGAAAGTTTTTCAATATCGTCTACAAAGCATCTTATCAGTTAAATGAACACTGACTAGCCTTTAAACAAATTCTGATGCAGGCAGTGTTATATACTATTACAATTGAGAAAAACGGGATCCCTACAGATCTCCCAAAACGGCAAAATTAAAATGTTGCAGGCTTGGTTTAATTGAGCCTGTTCATGGACGGTAGTGGTAATTGCAAGCTTCCGTCCACACGAAAATCCACGTTAAAGTACACAAGGAAGAATAAATTTCAAATAATAAGCAATGAAAATAAGACAAAGGATTAGAAGTACTTTCTTCCGGCAGAATATGCAGTTTTAAAGCAGCTTGTCACAAGTTGTGTTTATTTGTGTGTGTGTGTGTTTTTTTTGTTTGTTTGTTTTTTCTTAAATCAAACTTGGGTTGCGTTTATTGAACGCCGCCTTTCCTTGCTGATCTTGTTTATCATATTTTGAGAAATATATGTTTATACATAAAGACAAATGAGTTTTCACAATTAAGTTCAAACTTGAATACAAAATAAAAAAAAATGACCAAAAGATTCAGTGGGGATTCTGAAAAAAACTTGAATACAAACTTAACAATCAATGTTTTACTCATAAATGCAAATCTGTTCTCAGGCCATATGCTTTGAACTGCTTTATAATAAAACCGTATAATTATCCTGCTGGACATTGGTGAGCTGGATTATTTTAGAGTCACTTAGAATTAAAACCTGTTTTCAATTAAAAAATTGTGAATTTATGTTATATGTTAAATGCTGCTTAAGCCGGTATTAGGGGGCGTGGACGGTAGTTTGCACTTAACAGTACCGTCCATGAACAGGCTCAATCAAACCGAGCCTGCAACATTTCAATTTTGCCGTTTTGGACTTTCGTCAGTTATTCTGATTTTCTGTATTTTAGACAGTCCCAGTCTCTGATTATTCTCTGAGAGACTGGAAATCTATCTAACATAATTTCCTTTTAACAAACTGTTCTCCAACTATTAACGCCATCAAGACATCGATTCGTGGATTACCGAAGTTCCCAACTTTACATTGAAATATATATTTTCTCTTCAAAGAATTCTTTTGGTTCCATTGTAAGTGATTTGTAAGGGACGCTACTCTTGTAAAAGAGGCAATGAAAAAGAAATTTGATTAAAGAAACATTAGTTTAGAGACTTAAAATTGTAATTTGACTTCAAATTTTACTATTTTAAATTGTAAAGATTGTTTATTTATCGTTTATCTTTTATAATTACTAATTTAGGATATCATAGCACAGTTTTGCTTAAATTGTAATATGTTTTCGCGACAAAAACAAAAAGACGCGTTTAGATGTACGATATCCGTACGGCCGTCGGGTAATTCTAAACTATGATGGCTATGGATTTAAAACACATCTTTTTGACAAACTTTCTCGACTACTGAATGTTGGTCTCGTTACTGATAATATGCCGAGTGAATAAGGTCGGTACAAGTCAACCCGGCCCCAGGTCAACTCTGCCCCAAAATGTAACACTGAAAATTTCATTGATAGGTATAGAATTCTATTTATTTTTTAATTGATTTTTATTTGATTTCCTTTTAAATATACACGTGTAGTCTATAGCCGGGCAAGCCAAAACCCGGGCCCGCTTAGCGGTCACGGCCTTTGACTTCCCTGTATTAAATTATTATAACAGAGTAATGAATGGGTAATTAGGTTAAACAGGGCTCGAGCTAGTGGGCGATTCGGGCGAAATAGTCGCCGAATTCCGTCTGACTTCGCCGAAATCCTACATGAAAGCGAAGATGAAGTCGCCCGATTTTATTGATCCATAATTGAAAATTACCGACAAGAATAACATGTTGTGTGTGTTTGCTTTGTTTACCCTCGCCGCCGGAAAAAGGGACTGTCATGCATCTCAATCAACGCGAAATGTCATTAATCCATTTGTTTACCAACATGTCATAAAAAGTCTAATTAACATACGCTCGAGGAACAATTAGACTCCGCCCACGGCGAGATTACCGATACGTGCGAGAAACCAATCGTTATTCACGTTTTAATTGTGGCGACATTATTAAACCAATCATTAAATCGCTAACATACAACTACCCGTAACAATTATTTATGATGGACGGATCAAACGTCAATTAAACTTTCACTATCAAATGATTGTCAGAATTAAGAGGACTGCTCGACATATAACTGTAACGGTAATTTGAAATGAAAGTTTGATAACCTTTTTTGTCGACGAGTTAAATTTGATAAAATTGACGGTGTATTACACTGTATTTATTACAAATGAAGTTAAATTAAAGATCGTTTCCTGCGTTATCTACTTTCATTTACTTTACAACATAAGTGAATATGAATATAATGTCCGGCGCAAGCATTTATAATAGTAAATCAGAAGCGAATAACTGTTAATCCACCCATGATATGATCCATGATAGGAATCAACTATGGCTTTTTTATCTTCATTTAATGCAATGGTTGCATTACATGATACTTATTCTTATTACTTGTTTCAAACTACTTTTAAATTAAAATTGAATATTCTGTTGTAACACAAATCCAATTCATTTAATAATATATGTACAATGCAGGGCTCTCAATTGACACGGGGATCCGGGTTTTGACTCGTGAAAATCAGGAAATGCACAAATTTGACACGTGATAAAATCTGCACAAGAGTCAATTTGCCACGTGGGATTTTCAGCTATGCAATAATAATTACCTTAAATCTACTCCTTATTACTTATCAAATCCTACATATGTTCAAATCACACTCAAAAAAATGTCACCGTGTGTAATACACAGCATTGTTTATAGCCTGTGCACTGAAGCGTGACATCAGTGGATGCAATTTGACAGCGCTAAAAATAGCTCTACACAACTGATAAGAATTACATACTTGAGGTGTCAATTATTGATTGCTTTTAAGGTTTATGATACGTCTTTGATTTACTTGGAGTGCCTGTACATTTGTTATTTCCATTAAATATTCCTAGTGCATTTTGGTATTTAAAATTAATATGATATATAGCACACCAGTAAAGATATTTTTTTATATTTTAAACTTTTAATCAGAAAAGCTGCTGCTTAATTTATTCTTTCACAGTAAGATGCAATTCATTTTTTTGTTGTTTTTTTTTGTTTTTTGTTTTTTGGGGGGGGGGGGGGGGGAATATACATTATAACTAAGCATTTTTTCAATGTTAAATATTATCAATTTCGACTTGAGAATCTACACAAAATGACCTCCAATACAGTATTTTTTGTAACAGAAAAATGATTCATGTAGTCAATTGACACTAGAAAAAAATTATTTGACTCATGAAAATTTTGGCCAAAGAGTCTTTGACTCATGAAATTCTGACCCTACTGAGAGCCCTGTACAATGAGTCAACATAATTGCGATAACATACAACAAACATCGATAAATGAATCTCCTCACTTCTACCTAAAGTCTCCCCACTTCTCCCTAAAGCAGCTGGAGGGAGAAGTGACTTCTCCCTAAATTTTGAACCTAGCTTGAGCCCTGTTAAAATATCATTCATTTTTCTGTTTTAAACAGTGTTAAAAGTGTCATTCGATATTTCATGCACCGGTTCCATTTTCACTTGTAACACTTGATGATCATAATTAATCTGAAAAGTTTCAATTGTTTGTTTTTGGAATACCCTGCCTATTCATACCTCTCGAATACAAGTAGACAGGTAGGCTTACCGACACTTCACCCCCCAGACACTTTACCCTAGGCCCATTTTTGCAGACACTTCACCCCTCAGACAGTCCACCCCTCATTTTTGGATGAGGGGTGAAGTGTCTTACTGATTTGGGGGGGGGGGGGGTGAAGTGTCTTAAGGGGTGAAGTGTCTTCAAAATTTGAGGGGTGAAGTGTCTGGAGGGTGAAGTGTCTTGCTACCGACAGGTAGAGGGAAGTTTATATTTTGTATTAAAGAAAGATTTTGATACAAAAATGTGTTTTTAGCTTGATTTAGTGGTTAATAATATGAAAAAGGCAAAGCATCAAAGCGTGCTCAATTTCCTTTTACCGTAAGATAGTTTAAAACAATCGTTCATTTTTATTTTATATTTTCCGTTTTAAAATTCTCATTCGTTTATACCCTGCTTCCGTTTATTTTGGTTCCTCCTTTCTATTATGGTTCCTTTATAAGTGCGAAGGACACCAGTCTACGCTTCTGTTTTCAATCAGAGTACAGCGTCTTTTATTGTTATCTTGTAATTCGAAAAGTTGCAATGTGTCCAATTCGGTACTTCAGACGAAAGTTTTCAAAACCATCACTTAGCAGGTACTCGCGTTACCGTAAAGCTCGTCAAGCTCGCTGTCGAGTTGCAAATGTCAATAAATACGCTACAATTTATCGCCAAATCAACAAAAAGTATTCAATTTGCAGAAAAAAGCAAATACTTCTCTAAAACCATAAGCTTCACAAAATTTGTTTAGTTTGGAAAAATTGATTATGATGGAGTAAGTTGAAACATTACCTCGGATGAACTTTTTACTTTCATGTTTTGAGGGGCTATTTCCAGTAATCACTGTACAACAGTTTACATCATGATTGAAATATTTTCACACCTATGATTAAACAGTTTTACTGATGTTAAAGTTTTAGTTAAACACATTCTGTTTTATATATTTACAGTACACATCTGTAAACAGTAAATATGTCATCACCAGAGGTTGAAAAGTTTGAGATTACAGATGATGATGTGTACAGTTCATTCAATATACGCCAAGGACGCAGACAGACCAAGAATCAAGCCACTTATGGTAATATTCATTTTGTTATTAACTTGACAATAATTACATGATTTTTAAACAATAATATAAGTAACACACAACTTCTTGAATTACCTCCTAAAATTGGAACGCTGTTGAGAAAGATTTTTATAACATTAAAGTGAACTATTACAGGAATGTGGGCAGATAATGACAGTGATGATGAGAGGCCAGGGTTTGGTGGAGGAAAGAAAAAATCTGATTTTACTGCCCCTATAGGATTTGTTAGTGGAGGAATCAAACAGGGAGATAAAACTTTCAAACAAGGAGAGGAGGTAAATTATGATAATAGTTACATGCTAGCTTAATTTTTGACTTTACAGATATTTCACAAATTTAAGATTTGCTGACAGTTTGATCTGATATCATTATTTCTGTAATTCAAAACAAAAGAGATTTAAAACATTATTAAGGTTTGATAGGTATTTGAACTTTTGTATTTTTTTCCAGTAGGTATGTGATTGAATAAAAGAAAATTTAGGTTTTAAAAGGATTTGAAAATTATTAATAACATAATTCTACTGCCATTTATAATGATATGGTAAATTTATACATTTCTACAAGAAAATAATGCTTAATGAAAACATTATTGGTAGTTTTTGTGACAGTGTGCAAGGAAAATAAACTCTTGTAATTGTTTATGGGTCTGAAAAGTAACTCATCAGTTACCAGTGTAAAATTCTTGCATTCAAACACAAGACCTTTCTTCACTCTGATTTAATTAAAAAGTGTGATTTTTTTTTTGTCTGAGAAAGCGTTTATCATATACCAGATAGGTACTAAAGCTCCCCTATGCATTTAAAGCTGTAAAGTTTTCAAAAGACCTCATCTCTTTGCCTAATGTCATAAATATGACTGGAGTTTATAGAAATTAAAAGAATAACATTATAATTGTATTATTAATTTATTGTTGATGTAAAAAGTATAGTTATATTACAGGAAGTGGTTATATGATGTTTATATTACAGGAGGAGGAAGATGATGATACACATGATGCTGACTTTGATATTGGAGATATTGCCAGACTTAGTTATAAAGGAAAGAAGAAGACCAAAGACCAGGGTGGTTACAGGCGTGGTGTGACCAGCACAGCTTACAATGACAAGTAAGTTTAATCTAAGCAGAAAATTGTTTTGCAACTGATAAATTTTGTTGCTTTTTAAAAAATTGATCAACAACACCAATGCTTTATAGAATAACATGAATAATATACCAGCATGTGAAAAATAACTTTTAACTGATGTGGTTAAACTGACTTGAAAGTCTTAATGTATTTATTCATTTATTTAGAAATGTTGCAAAAATATAAGGAACATGTATGTTTTATTTATTTTACAGAGATATAGGTAACTGGGAGAAGCATACCAAAGGGCTTGGAATGAAACTCATGCAAAAGGTAAAGTTTCTTTACTCTAACCTTAACCATGCTAAATATTTAACATTGAATTGTTTCTCTTTCAATCTGGGCAAACCAATTCATTATTCTAAGGGAAAACTTTGAAATAAGTTGTAATGAATAGCAAACATTGCAGATCATCATCAGGCAGTATGGATGTGATGACTAGTATTGATTAGCACTGGTCACATAGAACATTAAGTTGACCACAGTAGGGTAGTAAATTTCCAGCAGTTTAAGGTTTTAACAAAAAAAATTACAAAATTTCAGTGTATGCGTATACAGTTTATTTATTTGTCAATTTTAGATGGGTTTTGAGGTAGGGAAAGGATTGGGTAAGAACAAACAAGGTATAACCACACCAGTGGAGGCAGTAAAGCGTAAAGGTCAGAAGGCAGGTATAGCATTTCATGGCTCAGAGAGGTCAGATAGGTCACTGGTAGATTTTCCTGTACAAGACCAGGATGCCCAGGAGGAGAAGGAATTTAAAGAACAATTATCACAGTGGAGAAAAGAACCTGAGGTAATTATTTCTGATTTTTTTAAGTTTTTGTAAATTCAAATAAATAGTTGTTATATAATTATAGTCAGTACAAGTTGCCTTTGTGTGCTGTTAATCTTAAGACTATTACGCTTTTGTTTACACTAAGGCATGTTATAATGCTGTTTTTTTGTGTTCTTTTTTAGGAACATATAATACTGTTGTTCTCCCTTTATTCTCTTTTTGATAACAAATTTTAATTTGATAAAACTGTCCAGGTAACTTATAGAGGTTCTAAGGCTCTTCCTATGTACCCTAGAATGTTTGCAATGTTTGAGATTCGGACTTTGGATTTTTATCAATCAGTAAAGCTAATATGTTGCCATTCAACATTTCAAAATTATATTTGAATGATTTTAAATTTATTTTAACAGTAGTAGATTTGAGATTTGTTGTCTGTGTACATTAGCAGGAATTATTGAACTAATATATGATTAATGTGTCAGGGTAAAAGGAAAAAGGTGAAGTATGTATACAAGACAGCCCAGGAAGCCATTGATACTGGTACTGGTAAAAAGAAAGGACTCAAAAGTGAGATGTCAAATGTCAAGGTCATTGATATGACAGGCAAGGAGAAGAAAGTTCTCACAGGTGAGAAATAATAATTTATCTACTGTAAAATCATTATTATTTGTGGGGCACGAATTTTCGTGGTTTTCGTGGGTAGGTCAATCCACGAATTTAAGATCCCACAAACTTTTATCCCAGCAATTAATTCTAATCATGTCTCTGTTCTATGCATGCGTCGCCGCTTTTCCGTCGATTATTGTGTTATGTTGGTATACAGATAACCAGGTTAGTGACAGGTTAAATCTATAAATAATTAAGGTTTGCAATATTTAAGAAAATTGAAAGCAAAGTCGACTATATGTCCTGAATTTCAGTCGTATATACACATCACTGAGACTGCTTAATTGTAGGCTACTTGATTGTGTTATCCAGAATACTTGACATAATCAAGTAAAAATGGGAAACCAGTGCACTAATTAGCGCTAATATAAATTGTCAGTTTGCTCTCATTAATTGTTAATAGAATTAAAGAAATCTTTGATATTAATGTCGTAAGTAAAGTACACAAAAAAGATAAGCAATCACTAAAACGAATGAATTGTACATCCTTTTGTCGTCTTTAAATGATCCAGTTTAAATTTTAATCTGTAATTGTGTGCGACTGCTATTACGTAAACATCAAAGACGCTGCGGACTTCTTAATATATCCAGACAATCTCGTATTATTCACTCATATTTCAGTTTTTTTTTTTTTTTTTTTTTTTTTTTTTCAGTTTTTTAATTAATTTATATGCATGTAAATTTGTAAATTTACACAGTCGATGTGATGTTGCGTGTAGTTACTGTCAAATATAGTAAGACCGATTCAAGGTGTAAACTTTTAAACTCGCTGGTTAAAACGTGTCAGGGGTCGTATAAATTATGCAATGTTTACATCGGCGAATCACAGGGGCAGTGTGTACAATGGAGCTGCATATCATGTCATCTAGATGTGTTAATTGCAGTCAATTATCGGCAGTAACTGCTATCTTTATGTTATGCCTAGAGGCAAGGATTAGATTATTGACAAGCGCTGTGTGATATCACGCGGTAAGTAAAAATGCGCGACGGTTAATTTTAAGATTACTTTTCATTAGGTTTTTTTTTTTTTTTTTTTACAAGAAAATGAAAATCCACGAATTTAAGAACCCACGAAAATGCCCGTTTTGATAAAACCACGAAATTTCATGCCCACGAATATAAGTGAATTCACAGTATATTTCATTTGTATAAAATAAAGGTAGCATTCTATAATGGTGGTTAAAACTTTTTCATTCAGATAATGAACTATTGAAATTACAACTTATTATAGTATGTGTGGCATTCCTCAATGTTCTATGAAGCATTGTAAATGTTTTCATAGTAAAACAGTGTCACATTATAGTTCATGAGGTATTTTCTCCATATCATTTACCATTAGCATATTTACAACAGATTCTATTTGATGAGAACACAAGATGTGGAGCCTTTAAATAGGAATAGTTGCTAACCAAGTTTCTTATGGATTTTGCAGCTGTGTATGAGTCAAATAGAATACATTTTGTTCTAAGTAAAGTGTAATGACATGTGATTTCACACCAACATTTAAAAAAAAAATTATTGTAAAAATGAAGCTGGACAGAGGACATTATGAAATTGATAAAAAAAATTTGGACTCCAAAAATGAAAACTAGGCTAGATTCTGTACAATATGGATTTGTACAATATGGATTTGGTATGGGCTTTTTGGACTCAGAACATGAAAATGAGGCTAAAATGATAAAGTTGGATCAAAAAAGTTATTTATATTTGAAGATGGTATGTGGAAAATGTAACAGTTCATTTGGTTATGTTTTATAAGGTATGAGATAATATATCATAACAGGATACCATGTTACAAGATTATATATTATTATAACAGGATATCATGTTACAAGATTCTGTATTATATTATTTTAACAGGATACCACATTACAAGATTATATATTTTATCATTTTAAAAGGATACCATGTTAAAGGTTTTTATATTATATTATTTTAACAGGATACCATACAATAGCAAATCGTCATGACCGACCAGATGAGGATGATGATGTGGTACCAGTGGTACAGGAGAGATCATCAGCTACTGTATTCAGCATGCCAGAACTTACACATAATCTTACCTTACTTGTTGATATGTCAGAGGAAGATATTGTACAAAATGATAGAAAGTTAGTCTTATCTTGTCTCATTATAAGATTTCATGATCAATGTAATAAAAATGTGATTTGTTTGAAATATACATACATAGTTTTATAAGTCTTATTTTAATTGTTTATTGTATTTCACTCTTAAAAACCTTTTTCATGATGAGAATTATCCAACAAGCTCATGGTAGAAGTTAGCTGGTTCATTCTAGGAGGCTTCTTGAACCTGAAGTAAAAACCTAAATGACAACTTGAAGTCTCCCTCCACCAGTAAACATAAGACCATACATTTTAAGTTTATTGTCAAAATCAGCAAAAGTAATTGCCTTTTTTTTGGGGGGCATTTACAAATCATACTTGTAAAGTACGGCTACAAATAAATGTCAGTATGATATTAAAACTACAACAAGAATATATATATGTTACAGGTTAAAACATGATAAAGATCACATTGTAAACATGAAGTATGAGAAGGAGAGACTGGATACTGTATTAGAACAGGAAGAGAAACAGATAGAGAGACTTGCCAAAGTTCTCGAGATCATTGGAACGTAAGTTATGATACAACCTTAACCTGAGATATCTTACTTTATATATTTGATAAAATTGTTTCCATGGTGATGACAATGTATAGATTCCTGACCTGTCTAATTCTAATTATCAGATTAGTGGATACAATGTACAAAGAGCACATGACTTGTCTATGTTTGTGATTAAAACTATTGTTATTCAAATAAAAGGTCAATGTAGGGATCTATCAAAGAATTCTTAATGAATACAAAATAAAAATTGAACATGTTTCTTGTATTTAGTCATTATTATTACTTGAATGAATAATAATAAACAAAAAGTTTTGTGTTCTTGACACATTCATTTTTATGGCTAGAGAAGTCATCAGTTTATATACAGTGAAAATATTGTGATATTGATATGATGGATATTGCAGGTGTAATGAGAGGACAAATCCTGGTTGTTCAAACCCTGTCACCCTGGATGAATGTTTGGCTATATTTAAGATACTACAGAATGAGTTTTACACAGAATATAAGATGTATGAGTTGGAGACACTGGCTATAGCTCTAGTGTTCCCTATTGTAAGTTGATTATATTCTCATACTCTTTTATCACATGACCTCATTTGTTTCCCAATATAATTTAACCATTACATATTTCTTTATTTAATTTATTTCACATGTGTAATTAAACATTGGTGTACAAAAGAGCACGTAAAATATCAAAACAAAATTATTTTTGATGTATAGTAATTTTGGTGCGGTTAGCCATGTGATTGAAATAATCTCAAAGTTTTTGAGAGGCTTGTTATGTAATAATTATATATATCATGTAATAACACGCGAGATCCTATATATCATGTAATAACACATGTGAGATCCTATATATCATATAATAACACATGTGAGAGCCTATATATCATGTAATAACACATGTGAGATCCTATATATCATGTAATAACACGCGAGATCCTATATATCATGTAATAACACATGTGAGATCCTATATATCATATAATAACACATGTGAGATCCTATATATCATGTTATAACACATGTGAGAGCCTATATATCATGTAATAACACATGTGAGATCCTATATATCATGTAATAACATATGTGAGATCCTATATATCATGTAATAACACATGTGAGAGCCTATATATCATGTAATAACACATGTGAGAGCCTATATATCATGTAATAACACATGTGAGATCCTATATATCATGTAAGAACACATGTGAGATCCTGTATATCTTGTAATATTCTCATATGAGATCCTATATAGCTGTATTAACTTTTTAAAGTAAATTATATATTTGTCGTAAAATATGATAAAATAAATTTATCAATCCATGTTTTCCTTTATTATTAAGTTTCTTCAATTGACAACTGTCTTAAGAAAATTTATGAATTAGATATGCAATGCTCATATAAATTTACTTTTATCATTATAAGATGCAGATTATTTTATACTTACATGCAGTTTCAAAATCATTCCATGCAAATAATTTTTCTTGAACATTTTAAACATGAAGTGTTGGAATTTTATTTTATTCTTTATATCACATGACTTTAAAGATACAGTTATGTTTGGTTTGTTGTGTATGACAAGTAAAATACACATACTACTTTTTCATTGTAATGTGTATTTGAATTATATATTTATAGATGAGGGAACACTTTAAGAATTGGAACCCGTTGGTTGACAAGCAGTATGGACTATCAGTGATTAAAGAATGGCAGTATATATTGGGAGATCCTAATCATGTATATATCAAGGACCAGAATAATATGGATGTTTATCAGAGGTTGATCTGGGATATTTGGCTACCTAATGTCAGAACTGCTATTCTGTAAGTTATAATTTTCACTGCATTATTTAGCCTGTATGTTAAGGCAAAATAGGAAGTGAAGCTCTGTAAAGGAATGGTTAATGTTGCTGCTTTTAAAACTCATACCCTTACCACTGTGGGTTGAATCAAATCAGAGACTTTAGATTGTTTGATATTTGGATGCTTTCCATGTAGTTCATGGAAGGTCAATAATTCTGATATAAAAGAATGGAGGATCTTCCTCCAGCAATAAAGCTGGAAAGTCAAATGAAAAAAAAAGAGAGAGAAAAAAAAATAAAAGAATAAGAATGAATTTGTATCTTAAACATACTCCACTGAGATCCATATGCCAAAAAATAACAAACATTTAAAATTCTTAAAAGGTCAACCTAGACACATAAAACAGAAAAAAAAGCAAAATATGATAAAAAAAAAATACTTGGAATCAAATCTCAAATTAACCTTTTGTGTAATTCTTGGTCTGATACAAGTTCAAAGCAATATAATGTTTTTCATTGTTGGTCATTTTGCACAATAAAAATGATAATTCTGAAAAAAACAAACAAAAAAAACACAGAAGATCTATAAAGTAGCTTTAAAAAGATGATATAAAGTATAATTAAGTTGAATTATAGAATAAGTATATGACAAAGATGTTGTTGTAGAATGTATTTCCTCAAAATGGGGTAACGTCTACTTTGTTTGTACTGAAATTTAAAAGTTCTTGCTATATTTTTAAAATATTATGTTAGAATTTGGAAATACATGGCTATCAATCATTAGAAGTTTTGCATGGAATATTTAAACCCTATTTTTCAAGTTATTTAGAGGAATAATTCAGAGTTATGGTTCACACTATTTAGTATTAAAAATTAAACTGTTTCATATTTTAAGCTGTATTTTATTGAACATATATTTGTATTTGATGGACAAATTTCTGTTCATGTTACAAGCAATAGTATTTGTGTTTTATATAACAGGAAGTGGAATTGTCGACAGTGTGATGGTGTAATAGAGTTGCTAGAAACATGGATGCCTGTGTTACCTACGTGGGTGATGGAGAATATACTAGACCAGCTGGTGTTACCACGATTAATGCAGGAAGTAGAGAACTGGAATCCCCTCACTGACACCATGCCAATACATGCCTGGTTACATCCATGGTTACCTCTCATGAGTACGTCTGGGAGAAAATTGTCTCTTTGACTCATTTCTTTAGAAATACATACCAGATAGATCCCTACTCTGATATTTTATTTGAATAACAATAGATTTAACCACAAACATCAACATGTGCTCTTTTGTTAACAAAAAAGTTGTGGTGAAATTAGAAATGTATCTGATAATTAGAATTAGAGAGGAGGTAAAGGATCTGTGGGTTACAGCATATCACGATAATGATAATAAAAGATAGATAATTACTTCTTAAAATTTTGAATTTCTAAGAATTGATATTTTGAAAGAAAGTTATGTATTATTTTCTAAGAAATGTTGAAAATATCAATACATAATACTTGCATTTCTTTTAATAAAAATATAAAAAGTAATGCCTTCAGTAGGAATAGGTGTAAAGATCAATATGCATTTCAAAGAAATTTCAAGTATAATGTTGAAGTAATTTTCCTAAATTATTATTATATAAATTACATGTACTGTACACTATATTACAGGAGATAAGTTAGAGCCCCTGTATGCACCTATCAGACACAAGCTTGGTAATGCTTTAACTAACTGGCATCCTTCAGACAGTTCAGCGAAGGTTATATTGAAGCCCTGGCATGGTGTGTTCAGAGATGGTCATATGGAAGTATTTCTAAGGAAAAACATCTTACCTAAACTAGAGATGTGTCTACAGGAATTCCCAATAAACCCTCATCAACAAACTCTAGGTAAATGTTTAAAAGAAGCATATATATTGTATAAAAAAAACAAAAACCAATGAAAAATATATCTTCTCTATAGTCTCTCAGATACTTTCAGAGAAATCCTTGAAATAAATGTTTGGTTAACATTTAGTTACCAAAAATAAAGAGAAGAAGAACATGATTCAAACCAATTAGATTCTCTTTTACTAAAAGTTAGCAGGGCTAAAATCAAATATGAAATAATTAGGGTCTGTCAATGTGTAGCAAGGTCCATGAATGAATAAAATATGATTGAATATTGAGACAAATTGATGAGATGGAGCAAAGTGAAAGATGAATACAAGTAATCCAACAAAAACAAGACGTTCCTGTGATGCTTGATTGATATGACTCTGTAAGATAAAAGTATATTCCTTGTACCTCAAAACTTAAATCTTTGATATATTGTTTTATTATATACTTACAAATGAAATATTGAGAAATATTGATGAAATAAAATGCGTATTTTCATTTTCCGTATTTTCACTGTAAAAATTTATTTTTCACTGCAGTGAAACATATTTTCCGTATTTTCACTGGTGTCTTGCGGGACTACTTTCTTTTAAATTCTGCCAGTACACAAAATTTAAGGGAAAGTCTTTCAAATTTTATCACAAAAAAAAAAGAAATATGTATATAATAAACAGAAAATTGAAGTTTTTTCTATAAATACATGATTTATTTTCATCTTGTGGCATGAAAATTTTCATATTTCACTCGTGGCTACTGCCACTCATGAAATATTTATTTTCATACCACTCGATGAAAATAAATCATGTATTTATAGAAAAAACTTGAATATCCTCTATATATTGAAATGTGTACCTGTATTTTCAGAACCATTACACTGGGTGTTATCGTGGACAGAGTTGATATCACTACGCTACATGGTTCCCATGTTTGAGAAATGTTTCTTCTCTCGCTGGTTACAAGTTCTCTGTACGTGGCTTGGCAATATGCCAAATTATGATGAGGTAACCAAGTGGTATCTAGGCTGGAAATCTGTGTTCACAGAGCAATATCTTACGCATCCAGTTATAAAAGGTTAGTGAAATATTTTTATTTAAAAATTCTATTAATTAGCCAAGCAAGTGCTAATTGTCAGTGACTATTGAATAATTTGCCACTCACCTCTATGAGTTTGAGTCTTCCAAGTAAATTTAAATATCATTTGTCTGTGATTCTTTAGAGATGTAAACTTATTCCAGAAAAAAAATCACAGACAAACATCTAACTATTATGGCTAATAATTTTTGTTACACTCAAAATCCAGACCCAAAAGAGATATTTTAAGGAAGTTTAGAAATTTAAATGGTAAATGATGCAAACTATCATTTCAGGTAGATCTATTAATAAACTACATTCTTTTGAACTTTTATATTTTATTTCCTAGTATTATCAAAGTAGATTTTAATTGTAGTAATAAATTTTGTTCCTTACAGAGATGTTTACAAAGGCACTGGATATGATGAATCGTGCAGTGTCTGGTCATTTCCAGCCAGGTGTAAAGGAGAATATGGCGTACTTCACCCACACTGAACGTAGGAATATAGGAGATCCTAATACATCAAGATCTAATTCACCGTCTGTTGGTGGACCACAAGAGGTATATATTAAACTATGACAGTCTTAATTGATAACATTAACTAATTTAGCTGATTAATGTTAATTATAATATCTTATTATTTTATTGTTAATATCTTCAAAGACATGAATGCGTAAAAAAATTTAATCAAGTGGTTGCATTTTAAACTAGATTACATATTACCTACAAATTATACAAACAATTTCATTTACAAAATTTCAACCGTACTGACAATTAGGTTACTTGTCTTGGTTGCTTATACTTATATTTCATGTTTGTTTATTTTCAGCCAAGTCTAAAAAGTACATCATCAACTTATCCTGGCAGTTTCAGAGAGCTTGTGGAGAGAAAGGTATTGTTTACTCATCATGTAGTAAAATAAAACAATTCTTGAAATTTATTTGTATTAATAGAATAATGTCTGTGTTTGTAGTTATACAGTATTATGTAAGTAAAAAAGTAATACATGTATTCCATTTACAGTCTGTATGTCTTATCGGCTCCAAAAACTAAATAATCAAGTTGATTATAGTGTATTTTAGAATCATTTCATAAAGAAGGCTGTTAGATAGTAGCCTTTAACTCTATTTATGTAAAGTATCAAACAAGTACATGTATAACTATGGGCAGAAAAATTTAATATTTAATCATGGCATGTATTTCAGTAATAATATGATAATAACTAAATGATATCAATTTTATTTTCAGGCTGAAGAAAACAATCTGGTGTTTTTACCTATACCAGGAAAGACTCATGAAGCCAAACAGATTTACCGTTGTGGGAAAGTCACCATGTATTTTGATAGGAACGTTATTTTTATGCTTGATGACAACAATATGTTTATACCAGTTGCTTTACCTAAGTTGTTAGAAGCTGCAAAACATAAATAATTTATATACAACACGGAGATTGACAGTGTGCTAGCAATTCTTGTAGAATTTTTGAAATATTGAGAAAAATGATACAAGTGGAACAAACAATACAGGATAAGTTTTAAGGTTTATTTAATGGTGATAACCAACATTTTGACCCTCACAAGTCGTCATCAGGGTTATATTCATTTGTAAAATAAAACATTGTTTGAAATGATTTGATTATGAATAAAATCACAATATATTAGAATCTACCTGTTGTTTTGTAATTGGACAGATAAGTGTAAATTTTTGCTACATTTGATAGTTTTAACTAGACCTGTGCCACTAAAAGATCTTATCAATATAGAAGGATTATGTTTTGAAATCACAAACTTGTAGTAAAGAGCCTTCATAATGCAGGACAGATTGTTCATCACTGAATGTTCTTATTCTAGATTTCTGTATTAAATAGTTACATGGTAGATATGTTTAACTGTCGTACCAGTATTGACTGGAATAAATGTACCATATTACTTGTATCACTGGTACATGAAGAGGCAGACTTTTACTAATGGATAGGAGTAGCCTCTGTTGCTGGCTTGTCAAGGTCACTTAGAAGGATCTTTTTACTTTTATTGTATGACAAACATGAAGAAGCTAATTTAGTTAACTTGCACTACTCTGGTTTCTGTTTATGCATAAGTTGATTATCAAGGAGCATCTTAAGTATATCAACAAATGTTGTCATATGCCTTTAAAGCAATATGCCTCCAGATTCATGCTAATTTTCATGAACATTTTGAAAGTTTATTGAAAAGTAAAATATTGTCAAGTTAATAAAAAATCTTATTTATACAAAGAATAAGATTTAAGTTATTTAAAGTGAAACAGATCTTAACAGGTGCAACTGGCTGACCTCTATTATATAAAATAATAGAAAATCTGTTCTATAAAGAACAAACGTTAAGTTGACTTAGATAAATACAGTATTCAAAATGTTCTATGAAGATTTACTACTGAAATTAACTTTATAATGCAAAGTTTGAAAATGATTTCTGCCTTAGAAAAGGAATGTGAATTGCCCATGCATTAAATGATATGAAATCACTCACATCCAATCACATTCTCACTTTACAAATATACAAGATATTTATTGGACATCACTTAACAACACAGGACATAACAAGAGACAGTTCACCGAGCATAGTAACTCACCACAAGAACAAGACATTACCCATAATTCAATAATGATGAATGAAAATGATGTGATTATGCATGAATGAATGAGAATGTACAGTTAGTTATTCACTACAGTGATTACAACTGTGTTTGTAAATATAGGATAAGTATACAGATAGGCAGTAAATTGACCTTATCTACATCAACTTCTTAACCAACTTGTAGGCCTGGGAGTACATGGCCTAATAGTAGCTACGCCACTGTAAGTGCTGTTTGCAAAGTGTAAATTATTTTCTAAGTTTGCTTCACAATATATTACTTTTAGATGAAATTTTCATGAAATAAGCAGAAATCAGGAGGCATGCTGCTTTAAAATATAACCCATAAACCTACAAATTTCCTAAATTGATTTGTCCATCTTTTTTTTTGTACCTGTCCATTATTAATTAAGTAGATATTAGTAGAAAACTAGAAGTTGGTCAGTAATCTGTAGAAAGCATGGTCAGACTACATGGATGTACTGGCTAGCCTGGCTCATTCTATACTGAAGGTTAAATTATAGAATGTTTTTTTTTTGTTTTGCTGTAACTGGCTATGACTTTGCTATTAATGAATGTGTTGACTTCATAGTATAACAGAATATTCTTTAGCATAACATGTATATCAAACTTAAATTGACCTTGGCTCTTTTATGACCTTGGCCTTGAAGGTTAAATTATTGAATTTTCACTGGTTTTTACTATATTTAACCTGGTGATTAATGAATTAATGGATTATTTTCATACTTCAACAAAACAGCATTTTGGACAAGACCTTCTTAAAGGTTGAACTGACCTTGACCTTTAATTGACCTTGACCATCAAGGTAAAATTTGAATTTTGGTTAAATTGTCATAATTTTGTTATTTATGTACTGATTTGATTCAAACTTGTACAAAACAAGACTTGCCACCTAACGAACATATTGAATATCTTACATGTGATCTTTACCTTAAATTGACCTTAACTGTCAAGGTCAAATTAATGAAATTCTCTTGGTTTGTTTTGTAACTGGCTATAACTTTGTAATTTATAAATGGATTAACTTCATATTTAGAAAACATCATTTTTGCCAGGACCTTCATGTATATCAGACTCAAATTGACATTAACTCATATGTATGACCTTGACCTTGAAGGTCAAATTACTTAATTTTCACTGATTATTACTATAATTAGCTGTAATTTGGTAATTAATCAATTGATTATTTTTATTTTTGGACAAAACAACCTTTTTGAAGTTACCTTGAGCTTTAAAATGACCTTGACCATCAAGGTCAAAGTAGATCTATTGAATTTTGGTTAAGTAGTCATAATTTTGTTATTTATGTACGGATTTGATTTATACCCGGACAAAACAACATATGTGATCAAACAAACATGATGAATAATTTAGATATGACCTTGACCTTTAAATGTCCTTGACTGTCAAATGATTGAATTTTGTCCTTCAAGTAGACTAGACCTTAACTCAAAAATGTCCTTGAACTTGATGGCCAAACAAATGTGCTTATTATTTTATTTTTTTTTTTGTAATATTTAGCTAGATTATTTATCTGTGGCTAGATCTATAAGGTTGTAATTAATTTATGAATGAATTGTCTTAATACAGAGAAAACTACTCTTCAAGATATTGATTAAAACTTGACCTTGACCATTAATGACCATGACATATTATTGAAACTTGTTAAAAAAGGTAACTAGTTATTTATTTACGGATTTCATCCAAACTTAACATTAAAGAGCAAAAAGCACCTGTTTTGAATTTCGCGCGGAAATATGTCACATCCGGTGTTACTGTAAACAATATCCACTGTAAACAATTCTTGATCGTTTGATATAGATTCACGTTTAACTCATACTGTATGACATTTTAACAGAAATAACCTGATCAGTACATTAAGGTATGTATACTTTACTGTTTAAAATTAATTTTTAATAACAAATGCCACTATTTCTATCGTACCAGATTCAGACGTAATGACTGCAGTTTCGGATAAACTTGAATCGGACATCAATCTACCATGGACCTCTAGGCTTCTACGCTTCTTGATAATAAGTCAGAGTCATGCAAATATGAGCAGATTTTCGTATAATTTAATGTTTTAAAAGTTAATTTTGATTTTTATTGTTAATGGAAACGAATGATTTTATGTTGATCATTGTTAGAATAGCAGTGCTCAGAAATTTATGAAAAATATCACTGATGAACAAATACCTTACCATTTTTATTAGATAAATATATTTATTTCTCCTTAACTGTTTCACTATCTTGACGACTCGTATGAAACATATAAAGCCAGACTAAACCACCGTGGAATGTACTACTTTTTTATCGTAGTCAAAATATTTTGATATGCCAAAGCTAGATTCTGAGATATTTTTGTTCTGTGTCTGACTCTGAATCTCATACACTGGAATGTCACCAACTTCTATGTGACACAAGATGCATGAACTTGCATAAACTTAAAACAAATAAATGTAAATTTCAGTAAATATATGTATTAAATCTTCATTGAAAGAAATGCCAATATCTTTATTTCAGTCATGAGTAGCCCACTGTCAAGTTTGAAGAAACAGCACAAAAGTCCATTTACAAATGCTGGGTTTGTATATTCTATTTAATTTCGATTTAGTAATGCTACTTTCTAAGTGGAACCTTGGGCTATTACAGAAGTATATAGTTAACTAAAGAAAGGAGAATAAACCTTTACTTAATATTAGACCGCGGTCTTTCCAATTAACAAAATTTTCTAGGTTAATTTTCAGAAAAATTTTGTGTTTAAACAATTGAAATTTTTTTATTAATTTGTGTCTTTGTTTAAAGTTTTTAAATTATTCACATTGTTTTTTTATAAAAGGTTTTTAAATCTAATTTTTTTGAGGAAAAGATCAAGTAAAAGGGGTAAATCTGCCCAAAAAATCAATGTTGGGTTTAGTTGGCATGGGATTTTGTGTTAAAATCTGTTGGTAAAAATTAGTATTATTTTAAGCAAATGAAAATCTCAAAATAAAATGAAATCTTTACTTACCGGTAATCAAATATGAAATGTGAGGATCATTCACTAGTAGAAACAGGTTTTATTTCTTTGATATTGCTGACATATATAAGCCTCTTAAAAAGAGGTAATTATCTTTGCAGTTTTATAGGAGGTCTTTAACATTTATTTTTTTGAAACCTTTTTAATTATGTTAGTTAACTGAACATAAATTGTTCCAATACATGTTGTTTGTAGAACTGCCATACTAGTGAGTGTAAGATGTTTGAAAAATAGTTCAGTATGCCATCACTTTACTGATACAATATATATAATTGTGATATATCAGATTATATAATACCTTTGTTAAATCAATCACATAGAGAATTTGTGTGAAGACAAGTGCAATTCATCCACAATATTAAAATAATTATATAACTGAGATAACTGAGAAACATTTTATTATAAAAAGAAAGTTGAATTGTTAATGCTGAGTTAATGTCTTTGATTATATAATTAATAATTTATCATTTGTTATAAAGTTTTATATTTTATATTATAGACAAAGACCTATGCCATTTAGGAACCCAGTATATTCAGGTATGTCAATATTCTTCATTGTTTTGTCTTAGTTAATGACAAGCTTATTGAAATTTTATTTTTACGTTAAAACGAAGCTGTTACCGTGTAATTAGCAGAAATGTGGTTTTTGCAAGATTTATATTAAAGTAGCAAAATTGAAAGAATTATCTCTTCATTTTAACTTTTAATCTAAACATTTTCACCATAGGTCCTGTGAAAAATATTACAAAAGAATTATGTATATACATGTAATTACTGTGAAAGTTGTGAATTGACATTGATTGAAACCATTCCTAAAACCCACAGAAATTTAGCTTTATAATATTTTACACATGTATTAGTGAATGTATAAAATTTTGAAATTCATACAATATATACTTCTTCAGTAATAGCGTTACATCCTTCCACAAATGTCTTGTATATCAACAAGCAGTTCAATGTTCTCATTATATTGTCATGTCAATTATATTGTCTAAATATTAGTAAACATGACTTCAGAAAACAGTCTAAATATGTACATTCCTGATTAAATCATGATGATGATGTCATTGTTTCGTTACTGGTACTGTATTTACGTAGATGATGAGAGTAAACTACTGGAAGAAATCACTGGAGGTATGGCTTCACAACGACTCAAAACACGAGATCCATTTACTGGTGGTCTACCTAAACTTCCTGATTTATCACCCAGAATGGCACAAGGTTTTGGTACAGCAAACACTCACAGAACATCGGGTAGGTCAGGGGTGCATTTCTGCCTCATACTGGAATGTTTAATACTGCTTTATGGGAAACAGTAGCTTTCACCTGCATGTTTTATTTATCTCAGTGTTATTGGTTAATTGGTTGTAAATAAAGCAGATATAGTTGGTCACTTTAAATGAAAGAACAATTTTTTCGAGGTTGCAGACATTACTAACAGCTTACAGCAGTTTTTGTTTTGTTTGAGTTAACAGGTTTGCATTTCTTTCATAGAAAATTTCATTTATGAATAATTGATTTTTAACTCTTACTTGTGTAGATCTTGTCTGTTGACAAGAGGAAATTTATGACTGTATAAATTAATGTTAAAAGCAGTGCTGGTTATTTTCTTTTACTAATTTACATATTGATTGAACTATAAACTAAAGATGTCCATGAATTTCAGATATAGAAAGGTCAGGGTCATATTTAACTAGCCTTGACTTAGATGACTCACAGAGTAAGTTATAGTGTGTATCCCATCATCCATTCTAACAGCAACAACAACAAAAACTTGTTTCCTTAATCATCATTCTCTATTTAGGTAATTAATATGTGCATAGTTCTTAAAATTTTGTCTCAGAATTTTTTTTAAGTGAAAGAAATTCTACAGAGGCTCAAAAGCCTAAAAGTACTAAAAGTATAAAATTTTAATGTCTGACATAGCAGGGGGCATTTTAAACAGAAAGATATGCAAAAGATAATTTTAAAATATAGTCAGAAATAAATGAAAATCATATTTTTGTGCTATTCTAAGTCTTATTTGAGTGAAAAGTATTGCAATGTTTTTCAATTATGGGTCATTTTTCACAGAATAATTGAAATTCTGGAAAAACGCGGTGAGCAAATGATCTTAAATTTTGCACCCAAGTTATTGCTCTAGGCCTCACTAAATGAAACATAAATCTAGAGAGAAAAAATCCAGTCTTGTCATGTCAAAAAAACACCTTAAGTGGAGTTTTTGTTGTTTTGTTTTTTAAAGAGAAAAAACAATATGCAATAGTTACTTATAACCACACGCTGAGCATCGTTTTATGACAGATATAAGTAATGTCAGTGTTCTGATAAACCTTTGATCCCTTTTTTTAAACAGAATTTACAGAACTATGTACAATAAAATCCTCTTCTCCTGTGGTGTTGGGAACCCTTTAAACTCATATTTCATATTTTATTCATTAAGCTTTATTCTGTCAGTTAAATAGATTCATCTGGCCAGCAGTATGATTTTAGATTATTTGTTTATTAAGTTTAAGTTATATTCCCTGTAGTTAGAATCTTAAGTCCAATATAAATTTTCTTTTATTCAAATATGTATAATGTTATACATAGCGCTAATTTATTTGCTAAAGAATCTACATTATCTTACATTGTATATGGTTTAAGCTCAATATGAAACAAATTTCAGTTTGTTTCTGCTTTTGCAGTGTTAAAGAATTGCTTTATATAATTTGCTTATACCTATAATAACTTGTAGAAAGTCAGTTTGCCAAGTTGAAGTACAAAATACAACAAGGAATGTACAGTATAGTTATTTGTTGAGGCTGTTTAATATTTCATGTTCCTTTATAGTTTATTACAAAAATGATAGTCATAGTACAGTCTACTAGAAATTTCTTACAAGTTACAAATTTGGTTTAAAAGTTAAAATAGTTACACAGAAGACAGATCTGTTCATCTGTTTCTATAACAGTTATGCACTTTGACACCTTAATTAATTTGTTTTTGCACATTTCTTCCGACTGATCACTGTTAGATTCTTAATTCTTCCCTTATTTCTTTCATTTAGGTACTTGTTTATGTGTAAAATTAACATGTGTTTGTAAAATAACTAATACAATATTTACAGGTGACAAATATTAGAGAAATATATTGTACTTTTTGCCAACAGTTCATACACATTCTAATGTATAGATGCAGTATAGAAAAAAAGATTGGCCAAAACTAGACCATCTGTATAGACCCAGTCTTACTCTGTATAAAATAAGATTGGACACGTAAGAATAAGCCGTTGTAATCTAAAAAAATAAGCCGTCTGTAAAAATCTGTATAGAATAAGCAAATCGTACAAATCTGTTTAGAAATTAATAATAAGCTGTTTTCTCGTTAAGAATAATGCAGCTTTTCATCTGTATAGAATAAGCAGCTGTCTCTTATAGAAAAACCCGTCTGTTTCAATTTTAGAATAAGCCCCGTTGTACACTGTATAGAATAAAACCAGTCTTACTTGTATAGATAATGCCCCGTCTTACATCTTTTTAAAAAAATGCCAGTCTGTTCATCTGTATAGAATAATGTCAGTCTGTACATCTATATAGAATAATGCCAGTCTGTACAACTGTTTAGAATAATGCCAGTCTGTACATCTGTATAGAATAATGCCAGTCTGTACATCTGTATAGAATAAAGCCAGTCTGTACATTTGTATAGAATGAGGCCAGTCTGTACATCTGTATAGAATAAAGCCAGTCTGTACGTTTGTATAGAATAATGCCAGTCTGTACATCTGTATAGAATAATGCCAGTCTGTACATCTGTGTAGAATAATGCTAATCTGTACATCTGTATAGAATGATAATGCCCATCTGTACAACATCTGTATAGAATAAAGCCAGTCTGTATATCTGTATAGAATAATGCCAGTCTGTACATCTGTATAGAATAATGCCAGTCTGTACATCTGTATAGAATAATGCCAGTCTGTACATCTAAATAGAATAATGCCAGTTTGTACACCTCTGTATAAAATAAAGCCAGTCTGTACATCTGTATAGAATAATGTCTGTCTTTATAAGCATATAGAATCATCATTACATCAGTTTACAGTATGTACATCAGTGTAGTATCATGCCAGCCTGTACAAAAATTTTGAATTAAAAAAAACAGCAACAACAAATTGTAAAATAATTCTACAGTATCAAATTCAAGGCATTGTAAGTCTATTATACAAATTAATGTTAAGTTAATTTATTAGTTAATTTTAGTCAATGATTGTCTATATGACACAGTGAACCATCAATGTTCATAATTATCTAAAAGTGTGATAAGTAATTTCTTTCAACTGTAGTACAGTTCAAAACAAGTAAAAACTATTTTTGCATAATAACTGTGTACACAGGTATACATTAACCAAGAAGAACACATGCATTAACGACCACAACCCGTTGTTGCACATTTTTTGTTAAGCGTGACTTGGGGTGCAATGTAACAGCAGGTTAATATAATGATGGCACTGGCCGCAGTATAGTTCTAGTTTTGGCTGTGAAAATTGCCAAATGACATCGCACTAGCATATGTAAAGTGTGGCACAATCAATGGTTTCTAAAAACAAAAGGCAGCATTGTCCAATTAGACATATACTTTTATTGCATAATGCTAATGGACCTGTTTCCATGCATTATCAGCTGCAGAACCCTCAGACTTACTAAATCCCTTGTCCTTGGGGCTCAAGCTTTAAATGTGTTCTCGTCCTTGTGATTCTGCAGATGTTAATGCATGAAAATAAGTGCATGAACCCTCTTTTATTTCACACCTAATGGTAAACAGTTTTCTTGACCTCTAAATAGATTTAAGCCTCCCTTTGTTAATTCTATGTGTTTATAATATACAATATGGTAATGTGTAGATTTCATGTTTATGGAACATTATGACTAGGAAGTATAAGGGGGCAGGGGACATATTCGAATGATGGCCCCGGTCAAATTTTTTAATAACTCAGACATGGTGTTTTGAAGGTACTGATAACTTCTGATATTTCTCTGTCATTGTAATTCTTTTTTGTTTGTGTGTAGGAAATGAGATATATTTTTGGGTTTTTACCCGAAACTAAGCATTTTGGTAGCTTTGTATGTATTTCTGACTCTCCGAATGGAGGTGAAAAGGTTAAAAATCAAGCTTTGACAGTTGGCGCCAAACAAGTAAGAAATTTCAGATAAATTTTGTGAAAAATCTAAACGTATGACAGACACTTTATTTGTCATTTCTGAAAATGCCATAGCTTGCACTGCGTATTACTGATATTTTTTAAGGAATCGGGCGGATTCTGGAGTATGCTGCACCTTCATGAAGATTGCCCATATTGGTATATTTTAGGTGTGATTTTGGCTGGGTGGGGGTAAATATAAATTGCTGTCAGTCATTTTTTGAAGGAGCAATGCATGCAAACTATTATTTTCTTCAATGTATGTCATGTATCATTGAATAATGCTGTTTGCAGCAACTGGTTATTTGCCTGTGAAACAGATTTTGAAATATTTGGAATTGTGTTTCTGGTCACACTGAAATACAAAATTTTTCATTTTTAGGTCCCCTGCCCCCTTAAGGAAATTTTCAAATTTATAAAATGTGTTGGAATTGACCCAAATGTGCCCATAAACATTCCTTCTACATTTGTTAGTCAAAATTTGAAGTGACTGGTAGGATTTATCAAGTTATGTAGAGTAAGTAGACTGTCAAGTCAAGGGAGGTAATAAAAATTTGGAATTTTGGCAAACACTGTACTTCACAGAATGTGCACATTTATCCAGATTAAACAGTTTTATATTGTGCAAATTGACATAATAATGCATAATTGAGCACTTTCAATTGTTACAAATGTATATAATGTCATATAAGTCAACAGTGGTATCTTTACTGCACATTTATGTGTAAATGGGGTCTGGTTTGCTGTAAAATTCATTTTGGGACATTAAATGTGGCTGTAATATTGTTTTTCTTGCTATAATCTCCTTCCAAAAGACTTTAAATACTCTGAAAATACTTTATGGTATTAAAATGAAGGTGGAATACAGAAAAATAACCATCTCACAGGTTCCTGGCACTTGATATTAAGTAAATCATATAACAGGCATGGTCATTGTACTAGTTACTTCCCCTGAAATAGGGTCTTTTTTAAATATTTGATTAAATACAAAGTAACCGCAGTATTCACTTTTCGAAGTTAACGTTTAATGCGAAATACTCCATATTTTAAGAAAATAAAAGGAAACGCTTTAATGCGGATCACATAAAAAATCTTAAGGGGGCAGGGGACATATTCGTATGATGGCCCCGGTCAAATTTTTTAATAACTCAGACATGGTGTTTTGAAGGTACTGATAACTTCTGATATTTCTCTGTCATTGTAATTCTTTCTTGTTTGTGTGTAGGAAATGAGATATATTTTTGGGTTTTTACCCGAAACTAAGCATTTTGGTAGCTTTGTATGTATTTCTGACTCTCCGAATGGAGGTGAAAAAGTTAAAAATCAAGCTTTGACAGTTGGCGCCAAACAAGTAAGAAATTTCAGATAAATTTTGTGAAAAATCTAAACGTATGACAGACACTTTATTTGTCATTTCTGAAAATGCTATAGCTTGCACTGCGTATTACTGATATTTTTTAAGGAATCGGGCGGATTCTGGAGTATGCTGCACCTTCATGAAGATTGCCCATATTGGTATATTTTAGGTGTGATTTTGGCTGGGTGGGGGTAAATATAAATTGCTGTCAGTCATTTTTTGAAGGAGCAATGCATGCAAACTATTATTTTCTTCAATGTATGTCATATATCATTGAATAATGTTGTGCAACTGGTAATCTGCCTGTGAAACAGATTTTGAAATATTTGGAATTGTGTTTCTGGTCACACTGAAATACAAAATTTTTCATTTTTAGGTCCCCTGCCCCCTAATAATAATATAAAGATATAAACAAATATATTATACAGGTACAGGAGGCCCAAGTGACCATGAGCTGATGTCTACCATGATGAGTAGAATTACACAACTAGAATCCAAGGTCGCTTATCAAGCTTCTGAACTGAATGAAAAGGTAGAAATTGGTTGAATTTACAGACTTTTTACTTCAATCTTTCAAAGCAGCCTACTATTAACTGTATTAGGAGAATTGTTCTCATCAAGATTTTAGATATTTAAAAACCTTGTACAGTAATATTTTTTTACATAAAGATTTTACTTCATGATTTTAAATAGTTGTTCCTTATCACCAGCATCATATCTGACAATGTTAATAACTGTAACACATGTGTAAAAATTATCTCCCTTTGAACTTGTGTAAAAAAAAACCAAAAAAAAACCCCCAAAAACTGCATGTCAACACACTTATCTAATAACATTTGTTGAAGATAAATAACGAGGATTGATTTTATCATATAAGACAAGAATATTAAAGAACATCGTGTCAATACATGTATCTCATGAAAATTATTCTGTTACTTGATATCATAAATGATAACTTCTTATTGTGATAACAGACTCTACCTTAAAGTAGATTATTTGGTTAATTAATAATAATATGTACTAATTTTAAAAGAAGTACTGGTATAATTTAATTGGAACATTATTTTAAATATTATTCTTGCTATTACAGAATAAAAAGATCAAGGTGCTTACAGAAAAAGTTAAATTGTTACAGAAATCACAAGGTAAAAAACTTGTGTATTCATAATTATTACAATATACATGTACCGTATGTAATCATAGTGTCTATTTTTACGCATTACCTGGGTATGTATGTGCAATAATATCTTATGTTGTGTTAAGTTTTTTGTTGCAGCCAGATTGGTATAGTGATATGGTATATTTTTATATATATATATATATATATAAAAAAAAAAGAAGTTTGATTCCTTGTGTGGATCTCATGTATAAAAAAAATATGTTTTGGGAAATGCAGAGTACAAAGTTCTTTAATTTTTTATACGTTTATTTCTGTTAGCGCTTTCAATATAATATAACTATAATTGTTTATATAATATTATTATATAATATGAATAACAATAACGTATACGTTACTGTCTGAAGATATGTAGAAACATTTGAAAGCGCTAACAGATATAAACGTATAAAAAATTAAAGAACTTTGTACTCGGCATTTCCTAAAACATATTTTATATATATATATATATATATATATATATATATATATATATATATATATATATATATATATATATATATATATATATATATATAAAAGTATATGTAGATGTACTTATTAGGTTAACATATACACTTCTTGTATATACACAACATACATGTATATGCATACAGAAAGAGATTTTTTCATCATGACCCAGTGGTTAAGTTCATTAATTTCAAATCACTTGCAGCTTCTCCCTGATTTGGGATTAGATCCTACCATTGGCGTTAAATTCTTTCATGCCCTGTAACTATCAAGGTATTTTTTAAGCAACCACATAAATGGTCATTAATTTCACCCAGGTGTATGCAAACACATAAACTTAATGTACGAATGGGCCCATGCGAAAGAAAAAATAATGTTACAAACATGTTGTATTAAATGTAAATATATAACTTTATTACCCTTCAAGATTTGTTCTACCTTTTTGATTGGATATTGATCCGTCGAAAGAAATTGATATTACCGAGCCAGACGGGTAATATACACACTAAATATACCCGTTGGGTACCCCACGATGTTAACAACATGCGTTGTGGCGATGCGCGTACGGTTCGATTTTACGCGGTGTGAATTCCGATATACAAGCACTTTTTAAATGTCAAATAAAAAATATTTACCAAAAGAAAGTAATGATAAATATTCTCATCAGTATTGAAAACAAAAATGGCCTTGCCAATGCTTGATATTAATTACAAAAAAGTGTCTTCAACAGACTACTCCTTTTCTCTTGTTTACATTCGTTAGGTACGAAAGCAAATACGTCATGTATTTATGTGACGTCATGTTGTGGTGAAGAGGTACCCTAAAGGGAATCTTATTTCGACGTTTTAATTGAAATAGCAATGATTTATTTTAAAATCGTACTAGGCAATGGAAGGGTAATAAAATTGTTATTTTGGTTTTGGAGTGATATATGTGGATATATTACCTGGCAAGATTTTATATCACCCTCGCCTGACGGCTCGGGTGATATAAAATCTTGCCAGGTAATATATCCACATATATCACTCCAAAACCAAAATAACATATAATATTCTTACCTATGTTACAGAGTCAGACACCCACACACAAATAGCTGCATTAGAGAACAAATGTTATGTTTTACAGGATCAAATACAAGACATGGAGGTAAATTTGTTACTGATTGTTAAAATAAATATTTCTCATATCTCTGTTTGCTTTATAGGGCCTTTTGTTTTAATTATTTGCCTCAGGTCTTTTGTAAAGTTTCCCAGATTTATCAAGAAAATTGTTGAATATAAAACCTTTGCAGACATACTTATAGCCATTAGATATGTTTTTCTTTGAAATGTTTTCTTTGGGGTAGCTAAAATGGTGATTATGAAAGGATCACAGTGGAACATTTTTCTTCAGTCAATAGGTTTCACACTCCAGTGTGCTAGGTTTTTTCACTGTAATGTAAAATGTGTGTTTGTATACTCGTGTCACTATCATACAAGGTTTACTTTCTTCCTTTACTTACATTATGTACTGTATGTCATTAATGTTTTCAGACATTTCTGGCAGACTATGGTATGATATGGGTAGGTAATCAATCAGCAGACAGTTCAGATGATGATAGTGATGATGATGGGGATCCTCTCTGGAGACAAGGTATATTCTGTTTATTGTTTCATTTCTGTAAGTTTCAGGGATTGATGTCTTTTCTTGCCAAGTTCTTGTAATTTCTTTTCACTATGCGTGTTTTGTATGATATTTAATTGATATTTTACTAGTTTAGATGATTAAATGTTGGCTAAGATATTGAGACATTTCTGTAAGATATATTTACTGATAAGTACTTGATTTAACTAATTAAACTTGTTTAATCATATTAATTTAAATTTGATTGTGAAACAGGTTTGTGCAAATTCGCATAAACAAGATTTATCCGTTTTGAGTCTTATTCTTTGAACTGACTGAATTTCAGAAAAGAAAGATTAAAAAAAATGAAGAATATCGTGTTTTTATTTGTAATTGTTAAAATCTGACATTTTAGTACATCAAGGTAAATAAATTATAAATCTGTGTTATTCAACAGCATCATCAGTATCCCAGCAACCAACATTCCGTGTAGATTATAACCGTTTGTTTGAGAATCTAAAAGATCTGAATGCTCTAGCTGGTGACGGTGTCGCCTCAATAACACATACAAAAGATGGTGCTAGATTAAAGGTAAATAACATGATACATCTATTTATATTATTAAAAGATAATCTTTGATGGTCCCAAAATATGTCTAAGATTCACCTTGTAAAAGGTTAAATTGCAATGATAGAAATGTTAAGAAAACTGTTAATCTTATAGATTTTAAATGCTTATGATATATGATTTTTGAATGGTTCAGATGGCAACTAAATTTACTGTGTTGTACATGTATAATTATCTTGTCCAGCCTTCACAGGTCAAACTGCTGGTGGGATTTCAACCAAACTTTACAGGAGTGATCAGTATCTTGCATAGTTTGGCATATTGCCTGCATGTTCGGCTTGCACAAAATGGCAGAGCTGAAAATAGAAAAATCTTGTCAGGCTTTCAGGCTAAACTTCTTAGGGGATTTCAATGAAACTTCACAGTAGTGATCAGTACCATACCTAATTTGGGAGACAAAAACTTCTTCTAGTTAGTTTTATGTTTATGAAATTATATAAGTTGATAGAACTGACTACCATTCACTCAGTTGTAGGTTATGTCAAATTATTAATTATGTAAATTATATTTATTTTAGATGCCGGATGCCGTACAGCTAACAGTTTATGCTAATGGTATATTTATGTTTAATGGTCCATTTAGACCATTTACTGATACACATACACAGGCATTCCTGAAGGATGTATTAGATGGTTACTTTCCTAGTGAACTACAAGGTAGATATCCAGATGGTGTGCCATTTAATGTAAGTCATTTACTTGTTTATTTTCTTTCTTCCAAGTTATTTTTTCATCTATACTGATACAGAAATATTATGTGGGTCAATTATTTGAGTTGTATTCTTTAATTTTATAAGTTAACTATAGGTTAACTATATAATATGCAAGGACTGCTATTGCCAAGCTGGCATTATGTTTTGGAAGTTTTCTGGCTAGTATAATTCCATCTTTTGTAAGTTTATCTATGTTACTGGTAAAGAGAAAACTGGCTTTTTATCATACATGGAAGAATCTTTAAATATCAAAATTATTGAAGTAAGCAAGTCAGCTAACAGTATGTAGACCACAGTTTAAGTTTTTAAAGCAATGGTTATTTTGTTATTAAAGCTTGGAAAAGACTGTTTCCGTGTTTTTATATACCGGTAATGTGTAATCATTATTATTTTGGTTGATATTTGTTGATTTATTACTGTAGGTAACAGACAAAAGAGAGAAGCATTTTGAAGATAAAAGAGCAGAAATATTTACTGGTGCAGGACAAACATTGGGTGGGGAAACTAAACCTTCTAGACTGGTACCCACAAAATTACAGGATAGCAAAGTTTCTTCAACACAAACCTCAGAACCAGACAGAGATGCAAGGGAGACAACTAGTGAAAAACCAGGACCACAGTTGACTGTCGAACAATTTCTACAAAAATTACCAAGATCTGTGATTAAGTCAGGGAAAGTGATTGATATAAGAAGTTCTGTGGGAGGAACAATTCAGGTATGTTTGAAATTATCCAGGAAAGTTTTGGGAGATAAATTTAAATTCTGAGGTGCAAGCTATTGCCTGAAATAAAGCATGGTGGGATATCTGTAGTTTTCCTTCAATAACAATTGGACAGTCAGCAAGGAGAGTGATGACTTTGTTGAGTATTAGGACTACAGGGATTTAAAGATGCTGGCAGCTTTTGTCACAATTAAACTTGATGAAAAAGTAAATGAGTTATAATTTGTCTGTGACAAAGCAACACCCATTGAATTGACCCTTAAAAAGTCACCAGGTTATGAAATAAATTGCTATGTAAAATCTATATCAAAACAAAATTTTTAAGAGAAGTTTACAGATGTTAAGTAAAGATTTATTTTTGAACAGATTAATATATAGAATATTATACATGAATTGTGTGGTATTATTTTGCTTTTTAAACACAAAACTTTTGAAATGAATGTAAAGCAAGCAAAATCATATTATGTTTTTTATGTTTTCTACAAATTTTCACTAGGGCGGAGTCAATAGTCAAACAGATTTAACAGTGGTTGAAACAGATACTGTGCTAGAGATGAAAAAGAGGTTTGTGATTAGTTTTTAACATTTTATAGAAAAAAATGATGATTTCTAATTCTATATGACAAACTTGAGGGCCTATAATCATTTTTTTAGAGGAGATTATTAACATATAAGTGAAGTTAAAATTCATTGGCTAAAAGCCATCTATAATGTCAGTATTTTTGATAATACCTTTAAGGTCAGTCAGAAGCATCATTAATCCATACACTCCTGAATGTATGCAATGGTTTAACGATTAATCCGTGTTGTATTTAGAACTGTTCTAAAAATGTATAAAGCAATTTTGATTTTTAACGATAAAAGTTGCTAACATGCAGCCAAACCAGACAACACTGACAGCTGATGGTAAAATACTATAATAAACTGCTGATCACATTGATAGGTGTTAAACTATTTATTCAATCTGAAGACAGTGTAAATGTGTATATTATATTATTATAGATTGGAAGGTGATGATGCAGGGCGACCATTTACACCTCGAGATATAACTACACTACGAGTGAAGTCTGAGGATGGTAACCACACATATATCCTGAAAATGAAGTTTAATGACACTGTTGGAGATCTTAGAAATTATTTAAAAACACAAAGGTCAGTTATCTTATAATGTAAAGGTAGTTTCCTTTACTGTATAAAAAAAGAGTTTTATAAGTATTTATATATTATTATAATATATATTTAATTTTATGCTCAGGTGTCCTGGCTAGTGGAGTCTGGTTTTGTGTGGAGCCTATCTTGTACATGCATGGAGGGATTTTAGGAATAAATTGATAGAAATGTTCTCCACTAACATAGTGTCACATGCTTTAACTAGGTTTCTAGGTCAAGGTCACATATAGATGTTGGGTAAAGATATGAAAATGTATGTGGTGACTATTTAGTGATTAGGAATCATAAATGTTAACCAACATGGGACTGTGCAATACTCACATAATTTACGCAAGGAGGTCAAGGTCACTTGCGATGCAAGAAGGGATTTTACAATAACAATATTTATATTGGCCACTGACCTATAACAACATTTACAATACAATACTGCTATAAATTATAACATGTATTCTTATGATGAAAATTATATATAACTTAATGGAAATGTTCACTTACAAGGTCAGTATGTTAAAGGTCAAGGTAAGAGATAATAAAACCACCACATATCTGTGTCACATGCAAAATTCGGGAGTGTTGCATTTGTGCTTAGCATATTTTGTTAAGTAGCATTATTGATTTATTTAGATATACTCAATTTTTTCTAAATATTTTCCTTACTAAATTAAATACAAAACCTTTTGTGACAATGCCTGAATAAATAAACACATTGAGGTGCAAAGTATAAACTTTGCTGTTTAACACAGATAAGTTACCTCAAGACAATATGTACATAATTTAGATGATCTATTCTGTGACAAAATCTGAGAATGTTGTTCTCGCAAATTAAGTTTTTCTCCTTGAATTTTGTACTTTTTTTGAGGGTTTTTTCTTCAATATTTTACTTTAGTTTTTACATTGAACAATTGAAAAAAAAAAAAACGGGGACAACACATACCAAAAAGACACACCAACACAAAACCCCAAAGGCTCACACCAAGCCACACTTAAAGCAAAAAACACCAAAAAACCCCTGTTGGGAAATAAATAAAAACTAGTCTTCCCTTTGGGTTACTTGCTCAACATGAATTTTCTGAAAAAATTACATTTCTGATTTGTTTTAGAAATTGGACAATATTACAGCTTGGAAAATTTTTAATCTTTGAGAACCTGGAAAATATTATGATCTTTGAGAACTTTGACAAAGTCAGATTTTTTAAAAAATCTTTGGCAATATCAGATTTTGATACAATTCTTGTTTATCTATTCACAGCATCATATGAATGAGATAGATGTTTTAGGACAACTAGTTTACAGTTTGTGTAAATTATGAGAGATGTCCTTGTAGAAATATTTTGACTGCTGATAGCTATAATTCATGCAAAAATTTCATGTTTTCAACTTTTATTGCAGTAACACTAGAGTTTCAATACATGAACATTGTTACAAGTGCGAGTGAGTTTGCCAAAAAAAAACTGTAACTGGGGTAAATTTAAAATATCAAGAAAGATAAATGAATGCCTTTTTATGTACTTTTTTCATGATATTTATATGCAATTATTTATTTTATAATTCTATAAGGATAAACCATTTTATACAGTTTTTGATTTTTAGAAGGTTCCGTCCATTTATTGTATTAAATTACTTGGGTCCAAGTAAACTATTTAATCTGTGATACCTCTTAATGAGTTTAAGCTCCATTTTTTCGAGAAAAGGCAGAGCTATTGCCATGATCCAATTAGTTGCGTTGCCATTGGTTAAGCTTTTTGGTTAAGTTTTTGTGTATGGTGCCAACAACAGAATTACATTGACAATACAATAAAACTTCTGCAGAGTGACATCCTTTAGGAATCAAGTGTCACACCAATTTAAAGGCCCAAAGGTCAAGGTCACTGTCACCTGTAGAAGCAAAACCTAAAATTGGTCATTAAGTGACAGTGCAGCGCTAGGTGAGAAAAGTGGAGCTAATCTTTTGTTACATAATGATATGTTTTGTTACATATACTTTTAATATAAAAATGCTTAACTTATTACAAGTATTTTAATAATGTCATGTGATATTTGTCACTGCAGATGAAGTTTGGAGCAATTGTAAAATATTTTAGCTGGTGGAATTTACTTTTAAAACTTAAACATTTTAAATTGTTTGTTACAATTAGAAACAAATTTTTTCATTATGTTTATTGTTTAATATGATGTAGAAGTTTTCATTCTTTTATAAAATGGATGTAGTAATTAGCTGGCATTAGACTTGGAGGCGTTTTAAAGGAATTTTCTCAACCAGGGCATTGATAAAATCTTGTTATCAGTATAAAATATCTGTTACATTAAAAAATTAAAGAAAGAAAAGAAATAGAATTATGTTTCAACAGGTTTTTTTTTTTTAAGAAAATTATATAATAACTATAAGCATAATGTTGTTTATAGATGTATGTTGAAATTCTAATACCCAAAGGAACTGAAAAATACTACTTTACAGAATCTGACTAATGTGTAGGAAAACAGTTTTTGGCAATATTTTGGTATTGTTACGTATTGTTAAAACACAAGTTATTTAAAATTAATCTTTTTAAAACAAGTGAGGGTAAAAGTATGTTATGATCATATTTATCTTATGTCCACAGAAATTCAGATTTTTAAAATCTTTTTTATTGATAGCAAATTATTGTTAACATTTGTTTTCTGTGATAACATCTAGTGTTTTTAAGCGTAATTTTATAACTAACTGCTGATGATTGTATGTTGTTATAATATAACCATGGTTAAAAATGATCTGACATTTATCTTTGTAATAAAACAATGAAAATCATATTATGTTTTGGTTAATATTACTGAAACATTAATTACCAAGTCTGTGTCACTCAGGAACAGTCTTTTTAGCCCTTAACTTGCTGAATTTATTTAATTGAATTGTCCATCTTTTAATCTGGACATAACCACTTTTTTATCATTTTTAGGGAAAATTTTAAGATGTGTACTGACTGAATAATGAACAGTACAGACCATAGGTGGGCTGATTGAGTCTGCACTGGTTTACATGGGTAGAATCTGTTTCCTCCAGCAAGCTAAGGGTTAGCACAAAATGTTAGTGGTACATTTATTTTGTAAATTTAAACCCCGATTTGAAACAAGGCAATGGTAACTAATAGTAACACCATAGTCAATATTTGATTGAAAGCTGTGAAGAAAGAAAATCCCTTGATGTTTATGCCTATAAGGGAAAATACGCACAATTGGCAAATTAGAATTTTTTTCTTTTAATTACTTTACAAGATAAAGTGCTAGTATTATATTGACATGTAGCTGAAATGTTCACCTCATGATAGTGAAGCTGCTTATAATGTTTCTATGTACTCCAGTCAGTGGTTGCTAAGAAATAATCTGTACAAGAATGACAGATGAAAAGGTATCCAAGGATCAATGAAACATGCTGCAAATATGTACAGCTGTTATTGGTAATGAAGCTTCCAAAATAACAGTCAGTCGTCCCTAACAAATGGTTAGAATAGACAAAACAGGTACTGTATAAATCCTCCTGAAGAACCTTAGAAAAATAATTATTTAGCTCCTTTTGTAAGGAACAAAACCACTTGATTAAACATATTCTGAGTTATCTCCCTTTCATCAAAAGCAATGGTATTTATCTAAAAAAAATCAAAAACATTGAACTAAAAAGACAAAGTTGAAAAAACTGCAGCAGGGGCACATAAGAATACAAAGCAGAAATTACAGTTCTAAATTTTATTTCTCTTTAACAACCAACACTAAAATGACAAAAAGACATCTGAAACAAGTGATAAAAACAAGTGACATAAAATAAAACAAAAATGCCATTTTAAGTAACGAGTCTCGTATCACAGGGCTTTGAATCACAATTATAGTATCTAAATCAATTAAAAATAGTAAATACGATAATCTAGAGATCTGCCGTTCATATGAAATATATAAAAGTGAGTTTCTATATACTAATATGATTGCAAAAACAATGAGGCAGGCTTATAATTGGTATTTTAGAAAGAAAAGCTGTTACTCCTTAAAGAAAAATATAACAAACTATCAAAATGTTAAAAGATATCTGTAAAAAATAATCTGATTGTATGATACATAAACTAAATACAAATAAATTACGGTGATTTCAGGTACATTTATAGAGATATACACAGCATTAAATTTTTAAGTTTTTCTCATCAAAGTTAAAGAATCTTATTTAAATTTTACATATGCTCATTGATACAGTTGTAGGCAGTTAACTATAAACAAAATCCTTTACTAATTGTTCAATTACTGAAACATGACAAACTTTCTACTTTAAATACGAATGTAGAGAAAAAACACTCTTCATGTGGAAAGCTTTTATATTATTAATGGGGATAAGAAAATATCCGAGGGAGGATAAATCTGTCAACAGGCTGTCAAACACTCTTTTACTAAGCTGTTGTTATATTGGAGATTCAGGAATTTCTTCCTGAAATTCTTGAACCAGAATGTTTCATAAAAAAAAGAGATTTGAAGGAATTAGTTATTTCTGTTAGCAAATGTATTATTTTTGTATCAAGAATATTTCCTATATTATATTATTCTGTTACTGCTACCTAACCTACATATTTAACAAATTTATGAACAAAAATTTCATGACCATTTTTAATATTATATATATTAAAACAATTAATTCATATTCCATAATTTTAAGATTATATAAAGGGTCTTTATTCAATGATTAAAAAAAAATAATAATTTTGTTTTTTCTACAGCTCTACAAGTTTTTTTAAAATTAGAAATAGGGCTTATGGTAATTAAGTCCCAAATCAACAGACCCTCATTTTTAAAAATTTTAAAATGAAAAAAAACCCTTATGTCTGGTATTTAAAAAAAATGTATTGATATTTTACAAGCAATGTTACATGTAAGCTGTTTAAATATTTATTTGCATATATCCTGGTGGACTTGTATAATCAACAATGTAAGACTTTCATATCTAGAATACAATCTATTCAACTTTAAATTGTAAATCTCATAACTAAGCATACAAGACGTCTTTTCCTTTAAATTCTTGAAAAAACAAACAAAAAACTATGTTGATAGTTCAAATTTTAGAAAAAATAAGGGTCAGACAAAAACTTCTATGTTATAAATATATTGAAGATAATTATTATTTTATGATAGTTGTAGCATTGATTAAGCAATGGTTTGGTATATGCCACCACCTGATGTGAATTCTTTATCAATTAATTGTTTGACAATAAATTGTATCAATTGAATTAAAGCCATGAAATGAGTGTTCACTATAAAAATAGAACAAATTCTATACTGTAATGCATACAGAATTGGTAAATAATAAGATTTCTATAAATAAGTTAAAACAACAATGTTTCCTACAATCTTGACAACAAAATACCTTTAACAATCTTCTCAATAAAACTCAAACATTAACATTATATGCACCATTAGTAACAAAAATATCTCTGACTATACAAACATATTCTCACCAGTCAACATTATCTTTAACAAAATATAACAATTTAAAAAAAAACCACATATATAAATTCAAATATCACAGTCAGGTACAAATATATCTTGAATACAACATAACTATGTAAATGCTTTGTCAATTAGGCGTAATATAGATAACATGTTTTCCTATAAAATCTAACTACAGTATCAATACAGTAAACCCTGTTTTTTCAATACACATTTGAAAGTATATATAAATAGAAACCTGGTCATTGAAGGTCAAACATTCATTTTCTCATAGCAATATATCTGTTTTAAAAATTATCTTTATATCCTGTTATGGAATAATACTTTATGACAAAAAATACTTTTGCACAGGTCTAATGACTTTAGGCCACAATGTTGTCTAGTAATTGGTTGGACAAACATTTAGTGTATGATGTCACCATGACCTTGGCCTTTGACCTACACACATTGAATTCAATATAGGTAATCTTCTCATTATTGGTCGGACAAGCTTTAAATGTTCAAGAACAGCACTAATCTTAGAACTGTATGCTAAAGCTTCCCTAGTTAGTGGTGTGACAAGCTTTTAAAGGTCAAGGTCACAAAAACCTTGACCTTTGGCCTACTGACCTAAAATCAATTGGGACTAGTCAAAACCAACCTTCACACTAAATCTAAGGATTCAAAACCAAAGCATTCTGTAGTTATTGGTCTGACAAGCTTTAAGTGGTCATGACATGGTGACCTTTGCCTTGGATCTACTGACATCAAAATCAATAATATTGGCCATGGGCAATTTCTCGTCCTAGATATAAAAACCTCTTCTTCTTAAGTTATTGAAAAGGGTAAGGAAGAGGTGATGTTATTTTGTATGTATGATTGTAAGTAAGTCCTACGGACCGGCCTCATGACAGTATGCTCCTGGTTTCAAAGTAGGGGTATCAAAAATGGTTATAATCAGAGTTTTGCAAAATTCAATATAGCATTGTTGTAACAAATTAAACTTCTTGAATAACAAAAATAGTGTTGCAAAATGCTTATATAATTTGTCTTATTCTGTTATAATAATATTTCAAATATCAAATGTTATTACAGTACAGACAGAGATAAAATAAGACAATATTTCTCTTTCTCAACATTTCTCTGGTCATACATATAAACTTTGTGCATCTATTGTATATCTGTTAATAAATGCCCCTCCACTAATTTAGGCCCCCTACTTCACCCTTTTTGACATAGAAAAAGAAAACTGGGTTACCAAGACGATAGCAGTTTTTATCATAATCCAAATAACATTGCACAAATTTAACACAGCTTGTGCTTCCAGTTTACATTATAATCTAGCAAAAAAAACCCCACAAAAACAGTAACAATCATTAAATTAACTTTTTTGTACTTTAATTAATGCCCCCCTCCCCCTAACCCCCACCCCCCTTAGACGATGAAACACCCCCAGGGGCATTTAGAGAATATACAGTATCTTGCTAATCATCAACATGATTATATACAAGTCTTTGAACTGCATCTTCTATATTTTACTGTATATCATGATTGTCAACCTGAAATATATAAACACCAATCTTGAATTATATAGGTAACATTACTAATCTATATTTTCAAGTTTTCAGGTCACATGGTCACCATTAAGGTCACACAGTAACTTTCCAGCTTTACTGTGTAGGAAGACCATGTGTTAAAGTATGAAAAAATATACCATTTTTTTTATTTCTTATCATACCGGACAACTTAAAATAATATTATGTCATAGATAAACAAATATGCCAGTAATATTAAAAGTCAATGTTTTTCTGTCTAATAAACAGAACATTCTTTGTATGAGGTGAATTAATCTTATAGAAAATTTAATGTGGTGATTTCCCAAATATAAGATTAAGATTTTAAAGTTTAATACACTTGAGGATTATTTTATATAGTGTGGAAAGAATGGGTTAAACCATTTGAACATTATTTACATTTGGCAATGGTCAAAGCATGTATTTCTATTGTTTGCATATTAAGGCCGGATTATGTGTATTTAGGTGTATTGTATATAGTGACTGAATTCTTCACTTCTATGGAGAGTTTGCACTTTATAACTATAATACAATTAATCTGATGAAATGTTCTAATTCTATCATAATCAGAAATATAATCATTATTACAAAAACCAAATTTAGCTGAAAACTTATTTTCATCATATTTTAGAAATCTACTCCCTGATGTTTGATAATTATAATGTAGAAATTTTAGAATCCGTCAAAGCTATATTTTGCAGTGCATATGACAAAAGTGTGAAGATCAGTTTTAGCACAAGTTAAATATTACAGACACATATTGACATGAAACTACTTGCCTCAATTCCACTAAATGAATCAATTAAGTTTGTGGTATACAACAAATGGTGTGCCATGAGACATTAAGTTTTTCAAATCGTAAAGTTACAGAAACCACATAGGCATGAGATACATATACAATATGCCTCCCCTGTCCCCTGACATACAATTTTTTTCTCCAAAACTTAAAAAATTGCAACTTTAGATTGCCTTTATTAATAGATATAAAGTACTGGTAGTATAAAAATGGTTCAAACTTTAATCTTGTTTATGTTGCTACCATTGGTAAAAATAATAATTCAATTCGAACTTTGGCACAGTCTATGTGCAGAGATAATTCATATATCAACATTGTCCAATGAAAATTAACATTACTAGATTGTGAAGTATTCAAAGACCAATGGTAACCAATTTTGACTTGTTGATCATGTTTGATCCGGTGCTGACGTGTACAGTCCTTCCTCATTCCTATTGTTACTAATAGTTTGTTTAGTTCATAAAACAATGAAAGAAAAAATGCACTTATAATTTATATAAAGAGAGCTAGTTTATGACTGGGTAATGGCCTCTAATACAAACATATTAAACTAAATAATGTGTTTGTTCTTCTATTCTTTGTTTACTTGTCATACAACCATTCATAATAATGGGAAACAAATCGAAACATTCAATATTGAAAAACTGTGTGATACCAGTCTGTCAGTATGATTTATTAACTTCAGTTACAGGCGGCCTTATTTCTCTTAGAATAAACATTCCTTGTTCCATTATTTAATATGAGCCGCGTCACGACAAAACCAACATAATGCGTTTGCGACCAGCATAGATCCAGACCAGCCTGCCCATCCGCGCAATCTGACTGCACGGACGGCAGGCTGGTCTGGATCCATGCTGGTCTCAAACGCATTATGTTGATTTTGTCGTGACGCGGCTCATATGATTTTACAAGTCTGATTTATTAAATTTGTGTTTAACGAATTTATACTTTTTACAGGCACTGTGCTAGTGTTATTCTTTATTTTATATTTATTGATCATATAAAATCAGTTATTTATTGATATCCTTATATACACTATAGATCACAAGAAATAGCCTGCAGTGCACGAACATTTAAAATGTGGACCCCTCCCTTCCCTACTTTGAATTATTATGACAATATTATATACAATGACTACAAAATACTGTTTTTATGAATATTCTTACATATTTTTTTTACGACCATTCCTATCGGAATGTTTAATGAAAAAGCAAGTTTTTTTTAAAGATTAATGAAAGACCCTGAAGAACAGGACAAAGTTAAGATTGTCACACTGAGAAGAATAAAAATATTGCTTATGGTTAAACTTTCTATCTGATAATAAAAGAAAAATGTCTGTTTTAATAATGTTTCATCAGGGTCATTTATAAATCAAGTTATATAGATTACAGATAAAGTTATTCAGATCATATAGAAAAATTCTTTTTCACTTTGAGCTTATAACTATAAATACCTACACTAAGTTAAGTTGTCTATTTAATAAAAACTGCCGAAATCATCTGTATAATTGACTGCAGTGTTTATGTATTAAAGCAGAAAAAATTGTCCTATTAACCTACATTGAGACAATAGAGAGAAAATGTTCAAATTAATGTACAGCATAAAACAGGGCTTACATAAAACTACTGCATGCCAAGTATTTATTCATTGAAATATAATAGCTTACAATACAATCAATAGAACAATGATAGTTGACAGATATGGCCAGGTTTTGTACCACCCGTATTCAATAGTATAAAAATGATGTCCTACAAACTTGACACAGTATAATACACGATATAATTCAACAATTAATGTTTTATAATAGTTAGTCACTTCTGAATAGAATTTTTCTTTGGCTATTTTAACACCTGGCTAATAAAATTTCCCCATAAGATTTTTTATTCAGATTTAAATAGATATTACTTTTGTGAATTTCAAATTTTTTTAATTGTATTAAAGGTTTGTCTGAATATATTAAATATTTGACAAATAAACCTGTGAAATTAGGGAAATTTCAATAGAAAGAAAGTCAATGCATTAAGTGTTTACATTTAGGAGATCAGGCCTAATGGGGACTTTTTTTCATAATAAGAAATTTTAAAATGTTTAAATATCATATTATTTACCTAAAAGTGGACACTTTAAAAAGTTTTGATGATAATTGCTTAGACAAAATATTCACTTTATTTGATAAAGAACTTTTTTTATGATAAGCATTTCATAGATAAACGGTGGCAAAGCTTTACAATTTTTTTTGCAGAAACACATTGAGCAGGCCCTCAAAAATCATAGCCCTGTGGTCTTGAGACTTTTATAATCTGAGGGTGTTTTTTGCAGAATGTTATCATTTTAACTAATGCAATAAAACAGTTGTATTTACAGCGATATTCTTGCATAAATACATGTAGGATATGTCTGATTTGGTAATTTTGGATTTCAATATATGTTTTTCATATAAAGAACCAGCTTTATCATATTTTACACATGCGAGGGCCATGTTATTTGACAGACATGTTTTTACCACTAAAGTTGCAGTTAGTTTTACATGGCATCCTGAATCACATGTATGAGTAAAAAATTTATGTTTCATACAATATAAACTAACATTATCTGTTTATTTTTCAATATTAATCAGCATGCAAAAATTTTTTGCTGCTATTAAGATACTTCAAGTATTTCATTATTTATATAAACAACATGTAATAATTTATAACCAGTCAAAACATTAAAAATATCATTAATGATTAGGTTATTCTAAAAACATAAAATTCCACTTATAAGGACAGTGTTTGATGCTGTTAAAATTAAACTGTAAAGCATTCTGCACTTGTTTTTTCTTCAATCCATTTTGAAATATAAAGCTACATCATTGTTACATAACATTGACATGTAGCTGCTTTGACAGATATCACGCTTATTATAAATTACATGAAAAGTTAATAACTAAAATTGATTTTACACCAGACACAGTTCATTCTCTCATATTACATAACCCTCGACTCTATTATACATTAACAGAAGTGACATCAGTTGTAAAAGAAGAGGACAAAATGGGTGTTTTAATGGGCGTATACCTACTTCCCTATTCACAACTTTATAATGTTCTTTTGATGAATGTAGGAGGGAAATTTTCAATCTAATTGCATCATTTTAAAGAGTTATCCATTAAAAAAAAGAAAACATCTTTAAAGAAATGCTATTAAAAACTTTGGGCTGTAAGAAAATGCTTTCAGAACTTGGAGTAAATGTAGCTACTTGAAAAAGTAAATGAGAGACAGACTGTATAGATTTTAAACACATTGAGGTAAATGAATTTGAAATTATATACCTCATGCACCTTAATATATTCTTAGTTTGTTCAATGTAAACATGCTCACATTTGCTACATAAACAAATCAATAGTTTCTTTAAGAGACGGTTTCTATTTGATAAATGTCCCTGACAATATATACCAAATAACCCGACAAGAAAAGAAAAAGCTGCCTTATATAATTATAATCTTGATCGTAACATTCATATCAAAATTAAATACAAACATACAAGACCTTGCACATTTCAACACAATTAACATTTATTAAAGTAACCTTACACTTTTAAATAGAATGGAACAATAAAGACTTGTGCACTAAACGGAGATATCTCAAAAAAGTTTATCTCTTCAATCTAGATTTGTAGGCAGACTTTTTCCTACATTTTAAGAACGGTATTTTACTTGTAATGTTAGCAAATTGTGGCCGTCTTATATCAGATTTAACAAAAAAGATTCTTTTTATCCCCTGTATAAAGTTTAATCCAGACAGGAATTTATAAGATTTAAACATAAAGATAGTTTCAAATAGATAAATGTGGAAAATGATTTGTCATAATATAAAATAGCTTCAATTTTGTCATTTTATAATCATTTATTTATCATTGCTTATTTCATAAGGAAAATTTAGAAATATAATTATATGAAGAGATATTAATATTTAATAAAATTGAAGGAAAAAGTAAAGTTCTCTTTAGAGGACATTAAAGGACAAAAATTGATAACCCTGGAACTTTGAAAAATGTTTTTAAAATGTGAAATATAATCTTTTCACTGTTTATTCTCTTATGGGAAACATCTGTTACATCTTAATCTGTTTGAGAAAAATTTTTCTCCCACAGTTTTTGGTCTGGAAGAGAATATTTTTGATCATTGCTTGTGTTTTCATATACATGTATAAGCATGTATTATTTTATGATCTAAAAACCCTTAGTCTGGTAAATGTGAAGTAAATCTCAATAAAAAAAATTCAGACATATCAAGTGCAATATTTTTATAAAAGAGTCCAAAGTGCTAGCAATAAACAGATCAGGAAGGCATTAAATGATTCTAATTCAAATAAATTATATCATTCATGGGCACGATTTACTCCTTTCAATTAGGACCAGTTTACATCTGACAAAATCTGACAACAATTTATGTACGGTTTATCAACAATCTAACCTATAATTCAGTAAATCAAAACATTTTTTTTTCTCTCAACAAATGTAATATAAATGTGAAGGTGATCTTGAAACAGAGAAGATAACATTTGTCTTTGTTGTGGAGAGGTTGGAGAGGTTCATTCAGTTATATAGCTTCTCTAAGTATCATATATCTGTAATCAAGTTTCTTCTAAAGTACAATAAGTGGCCCTATTGTCCACTCCAGTCCACTACACTCTTCTTGTACTTGAATAAAATATTTTGATATTCTCAGCAGGGGATTAAAAACAGTTTAAATGACAAATGTCCTTACAATGTGACGGGACAAGTTTGTCTTTTTGATAAGGGGCATACTCTGTGTTTTATAAAATATCATTTCTATGTCTTCTGAATATACCGTAACTATTATATTGGCCAATGATTTATAAACAAAATTTAATGTATTAAAGGTAAATGACAAAAGAATTCACGTTGCATTTTATTTAATTCTAAATTTTTCAGACTATTTAAGATAAGGTAACTCTTAACATTGTTCAAGCACTTTTTTATGTAAGCATATTTTATCATTTGATACTCTTTAAACCTTTAAACAACTGCTATTGAAATCTTATGTAAAAGAAATGACCCAATGTTCTAGATCTAGAAACGTGCACCTGTGCCCCTTTAAGAGGCATACAAGTATTTTATCACTGAGATAATTTAAGCAAGGACATAAAGAAGTCATTAAATAGAGAGATGATAGACTGTTGGTATTGACCTCCGGAAAATAAACTCCTAATCAACATGTAAATCACATTCTTTGTAAATAACAATTTGTGCTGAAATATATATGAGTGATACAAATCTCCAATCTGTAAGAGGACCACAATTTTAACATTTTACTTTCAACTTTTCTGTTGCATTAATTTGTATTAAAATATGAAGGAAATATGTTGGAAAAGGAAAGTCATAGTAAAAAAAAAAGGTTTTAAGTTAAACAACAAAAAAAGCAAACAAGTTACCTGAGCACCATGGGACAACAAAGTTACTGCTCTTCAGGTTGAGGTTTCACAGGAGCCCAAAGTCTCTCGTCATATGTTGTTGACCCAAAAGGCAACAGTCCCCCAAGTTTCTTGTCATCTGTAGCCTTCTCTACCTCCTGCTTTAAATCCTTGAAGAGTTTTTGAGTCTCTTTGATAACAACATGTGGATCAAGTGTAGAATTGGCAGCTTTGTATGTCCCTTCATTAAAGGGAAAGACTAGAAAAAATTCTCCAATTTTTGGTGGAGGGCCTTTAGGTTTTTGATGTGACATTACTGACTTAGATTTCCTCTGAAATTTATTGCTGTTTGGTGCCTTCTTTGATATCCCAGTCAGTCCAAGACTTAGGGTCTCTTTATCTCTTGGTGTTTTAGAAACAGTGGACATACTTGAAACAACTCCCTGAGCTCGATTTCTTGGATTAAAGTCCTGATCGCTCCTTTTTGTTACATATCCAAATCTAGAACTGGACCTTGCAACAAAATTTCTTGAAGGTGTTCTTGAAAAAGTTTTGCTTTTAGTCATAATGCCATCAACTTGTGGCACATTAACCCTAGATTTACTTCTAAAACTAACAACATTATTAACAGGTGTCACTCCACGGTTGGACACTTTTCTCAAAGATTTAGAGTTTTCTGTTGGACGTAATGATTTGATCTGAAATGACTCTGGTTCTTTAGGTATTTCAGAAAGCACCTCTGTTTGTAATGTATAGCTCTTTCTTCTATGACTATATATCTTACTTTTACTGTTTGAACTGCTAACAGGCACTTTGTCAGAGTTGTCTGAGAAACTAGAATAAGCACTATCAGAATTGCCAAAACTTTTTAAGGACATTTTATCCCCTCGCTGATTTAGAGATTGCACAGATTCAGTTTTCTTTACAAAAGATGAAGTAGTCCCACTTCTCTCAAATGAACTGTATTTTTCTAAAGTAGACTGTCCTATAGAAGTCACTGTGGGTGCTGGAGTAAATCTACCTCCTGAGTAGAGAGCATATATATCAGCTTCAATATAGTCACTTTTGGTGCTTGACCTTCCAGAATTATCCTCACTATCACACTTTTCATCATCTGAAGGATTAACCAATGGTAACCCATAACACATTTTATCTTCGCTGGTTTTCTGGATGGATGGATTGTCCTGCTGGATGAAAGACAACTGCTGTTCTATCATAGGAGATTCAATGCTTTTTAAGGCAGTTGAAATAGTGGAGTTCATACGTTGTACTCCACCACGTTGACTGAGTCTACTTGATGTGGTTGTCCTATCTATAAGTTCTTGTCTATTTCTATTTGCAGACATTCTAGCTCTGTTTGTTACTCGTCCTGTGTTCATCTGTTTGTCAGTCTTGCCACGCTCTGAATCACTGTCCTTAAAGTTTAACATGTCTATCAAATCATGAAGCATTGGTTTCTTAACCATTACATCTACCTGACAATCTGTTCCTAATGCAGGGCTAAAGTTCACTTCTAGAAGCCATGGTTTTAATTTTTCATCTATTAAAATATCAAATCCATACAGCTCATAACAATTCTTTTCCTTTGGCACCTGGGGAGCTTGTATCAATAATGTTAATATGATTATATTTGTTACTCTTGACCAGAGTAGTGTGTCATCTAGATTGTTCTGGTGAAAATAGTAACGCAACTGAGTAAGGGTCCATTTACATCCAGGACCGATCCTTTCCTTGTCAGTAGTGTAGGATGGACTGTGTTTATTGATTGATGTGTTAGTCAAATGAGCAAATATATTATTAAGAGCAGACATATCATATTTTTCAGTACTAAACCTAACGATTCCTTCTTGAAATATATATACTGTCAATGGATGGAATGATGGTACAGCTACGTACAATCGTATATCAAATTTGTAGCCACCTATCAATAATGGATTAGCTATGTATTGTTGCACTACAGCATTGCAATCATATTGTAAATCAGATATATCTTTAAACAAAAATATACCCCGCCCACGTGACATATCAGCTGGCTTACATATCCAAGCGAAATGCTTTGGATCAGTTTTTGCTTTCAGCTTTCCATATTCTGCCACATAACGTGTGTAATCATTTGGCAGATTGAAAGACAAGGGACTGAAATTATACATTGCAGAGCCATGGACACCTTTCATACGCTTTAAGTTTCTCACAAGACAATCTTTTTTTGTAATTCCTGTCGACTTTGGATAGTGATTGAGTCTCTGCCATTGTGACAGATTCTCATAGTCACTGAGGCGGAACCTTGATGTACGCCACCATATATTCCAGTCAGAATCATTCTGCTCATCCTCATCAAACTCTATCCAGCCTCTCTCAAGGAACACTTGGCGGACAAGTTCAGGTCCCTGTCCATGATCATTTATCCTGAACACAAACGATTTCTTCTCAGCCCCATTGGACATTGTCTAGTTGCTGTATTATGCAGTACAATCATATTTGAAGTTGAAGATGGAGAAAATTTTCATTTTTATCTGAAAATATGGATATGTTCCTTTAATTATTTAATAGTTATCTTAATTAGTATTAACTTGTAATATAATATGAACCTATGTATAACAGTCCAGATATTAACCATACTGATTAATAACCAAAACAAAGTTTAAAATTAAATCATTTTAGTATAAATATGACCGCAGGGCTTCCACTAGGAATTTTTTTTAGGAAGTCAGGACTTCCTTTCAAGGAATTTTGGAAGTCATGAGGTAAATTTCTGGAAGTCAGTTGTTCTTACGCGTATAATTTTCATGTTTCAATGTTTGATTTATAGTATGGGATGATACAAGTAAAAGCAATTATTTTAATCACAAGATTCTGAAAATGTCATTCCTTTTTATGTTTTAAGTTCAAAGTATCTTTCCATGATTGTTGGGTAAATATTTTCAATAGAAGTAAGAACATTACCCTGAAAAGGACTGTATTGTTGTTATTTAAGGACAGTGGTAGCCATGCCATGTAGAACCCTTCAGTGATAACATTCAAATAATTGCTCATTGGTATAACAAAAAAAAAATATTTCTAGAAAACTTTTAATTCTTTAATCAATCATGGTACAAGTAGATTCTGAAATGTGTATGATGGGTTCTTCTTTTTCTACCTCTGGATCTGTACCATACAGCTGTTGTCTCATGTGATCAGCCTGCACAGCATTTATTCATTGTGTTTTAAAAGAGTGGATCTCTGTAGATTTCCTGAAATAAAAAAAAACATGACATCCTTTAGCATTGTTATAATTCTTAATTGTAAAATAAAAAATGTTGTTTAAATATCTCTTGTGTTTAAAATTATTCATATGAAAATAATTTCGAACACCGTTCTTGACCAAATTATTTTTTTTTAATTACGTTTTTGAGATACGCCAAATTTTTTTGAGAGTGGGTAGGGAAAAAGATTATTAAATGTAACTTTGCTTCTCATAATTAGCGAGTGAAAAAATATAAAATCAAATCAACATCTATAGAATGTGTGAAAATAAAACGTCTTTAACTTCAAAAAGGAAAAAAAAAATCAAAAGACAAAAACACGCTTCGCCGACTCGGCAAACTTTCGGATACATTCAAACTACCGATGCACACAATAATGAATAAATCATTTTATCTAATTAAAGTAAAAACAGATACCTACCACAGTTTATGTCAATTAACTATCCATTATCCGTACAAAACAAACAACTAATCCAATCACTTTGTTTTCACGCTTATCAAGGTCATAAATCAACACTCGCTAATTCGTCACGCGCCAGGTGCATTCGCATAATTTCACCCATCGCTGTCATGTCAACCATTCAATTCAGGGGGCGGAGTTAAATAAATAATCCAATCGTACGCCTTGAAAGTGAGAAAAGGTCGGAAAATAGTTGTGGCGTACGTCACGGCTTACGATTTTCGCCGTATTCCTAAATTTTTGGAAGTCAGCGGTACGTCATTGATCTTAATTTTCGGCGTACAGATACGATTTTCGGGCGTAATTTACGGCCGTACGCCCGTTAACGGAAGCCCTGATATTGACCCAAACAATTTTTTTTTTTTGAAATGACAGCTACCTGTTGCTCTAATCCAGTTTCAACACTAGTTTTTTTAAAGATTATATGAATTAATGATATATTGAATAAATCGTATTACATAAAAACAGCAATAACCGTTGACTAATTAATTCATAAAGTTCATGTATCATAATCAAGTTTATATCTTCCATTCCAACAATTTCAAGAGCAAAATAAACTCCTCTGTTAAGGGCAAAAACAAAAAGATGACATACACTGATACAGTACTGTCAGACTTTCAATGCTTGCTGTTATAATGACAAGAAATAAATAAAACTTATATACATTGTATGACTGTAATTTTATGGTTTAAAACATCAGGCGGAAAATGAAGACAAGGCTCCAAAGTGGTATAGTGAATATATAAAATGGTAAAGTTGTTATAACAAAATCTTATATCTTTTGAAAAACCAACCTGTTATAAACTATTACAATTGTACATAAAATAAAACCTACTCAATCCGTAAATTTTATTTTATGTACTTTATTATGTAAATGTGTTGATTATAAATAAAATATTGTTTAAACTATTTGTACGAAAAAAAAATTTGAAAGATTTAGAATTCAGTTCACTTCCAAAGATTTCAAATCAAATAAAGTCAAAAGCAACCATTTGCACCTGATCATAATGATAGATCTAGATTCTACTTTAACTGATTAAAAAAATTTTTTCTTTGTAAAAGTTTTGTTAAAGGGAAGAAAACATTAAAATGCCATATAAAAAAAATTGGATATAAAACATGATTAGGATTCTAAAAAATGTTATAAAAACGCTTAATTTTCTGGGTGCGCTTGGGCGTTATTTCTGGAAAACGTTAAATAAAGTTTTTTTTGGTATAATTAGCTGAACTGTCAAAATAGTGCAGGAACTGTCAAAAATATCAGAGCATCGTATTTTATCTTATCTGACACAACCATTAAATTGCGCGAACAAATCAAAACTATATAAAAATTTACTTGGGTATAAAGAAATATCCGCAAATGGATGACTAACATGTTGCAATAATTTAATCCAAATAAAGTTCTCTACGATACACCAGTTAAGCGTGTATCCAGTTTCACTTTCGCAAGAACGAACGAAAAGTGTTTACATCACGTGACATAACGACAACCAATGAAATATCATTTTTTCAAACGGCCCAGTCAAAGGAATTACACGTTGTAAAAAACTCATTAAATCCTTGGCAAAAGAATACTATACTTTTTAGGTTGAACACCACAACATCAATTTATTAAGTGTACATTGTCTTCACACAAACGGATAAAAGCTTACTTTTTACATAGGGTTAAACACAAATTTATTTTTTACATACTTTATAATGTAATTTATTGAGTTAAAGCACATTTAAGGAAATCCACCGAGGTCAAAAAGCTTAAAATCAAAAATCTTACTTATGTCAAGTGAAGCACTTAAAACAGAAAAATCTGCCTAGAATAATAAAGAAATATGCTCAGAATTTAATTGACAATCATTTTTTTGTGTGATTCTAAGCCCAATTTGAGTGAAAAGCATTGCAACATTTCTCATTTTTGGATTATTTTGCGCAATATAAATGATGATTCTGAAAAAATGGGGAGAGGGAAATGATCTGAAAATTAGCATAAAAGTTGTTGTTCTAAACTTTCATCAAATGGTACACATTATCAGAAAAATATTTACAGTCAAGTAAAAGAAACAAACAAAACACAGTGGAGTCTCTTTAACCACCACATAAATATTTATCTATTTTCCATGCAGTCAAACCATGACTTGGGACCCAGACTTTTTGCTAATGTGACATTTATTGACTAAGAAAATAGGTAAGATTAACCTACATGTAGATGATGACTTTGGTAAATGTTTTTCGCAAAAACATGCATATAAATATACACAGTAGTGGTCAAATGTCAACTTTTCGCATACAAGTGGAGGAAGACGGAGCACCTAAATACAACCACTGACGTTGGATAGCTTCCTCACATCGAAGAATCAAAAGTCACTGGCGGATTCCAACCTACAGTAATGAAGGTCAAGTGGTATGAAATCAAATATAAACAAGCAATTATCATAGTATTGCAAGCAATCCATAAGTCCCCTACTGGTTAGAACCCCATCAACATTCTGAAGGGCCATTGGCCATTCACTAATGTTTCAATTTTTCTCTATTTTAAGTAAATTTGTTGGAAAAGTTCTTTAAAAGTGATCACAGGAAACAGTTTTATGAACAGACAGACAGACGGACTGAAGGACACTCTAAAGTTAAAATTTGAAACATCCCTGTTACCAAAATATAACATTTTAAAAGCAAAATTCTTAAAGAGGAGATAACTCTTGAATTAAAGATGCAATTCATAAAAATGTTTAGCTCTTTTTCACTAATCACTAATATTGTTATATTTGCCATGTTTTAAGCCTATTTGACTTTTGCCAAGGCAACCAATATTTTTTCAAAATAGGAAGAAACCTTTTTACTAAGTCAATGTGTTTTACTTTGAAACGAAAAACAATAGGGAAAACTCCCCTTTTTTTAAAATACCTGTAGCTTTGAAAAATAACAGGGTTTTTATTTTCAAACCTTTAATGGTTTTTGTTGATTTTTTACCCAAACATATAGTCACTGGTGGTCATTTTGGGGGAAAAAACCCCTGCTTTAATTCCCTTTTGCCAGAAGCATCTATTATGACAGAACCGTTTTTTTTCAAGGGCATGGACTGACCCTTTCCCTAATAAAAAATAAATTCTGTGGATGCCCAAACACCATAAAGGGAAATTTAGGCCACTTCCTTTTAATTATAAAAAACTGTTACTTAAAGTAATTGGGCTTATTTGATTACCTAAAATCAATACGGGATCTGGTTTTATTAAAAATCCCAAAGGTTAATTCATTTAAGTTTTTTTCAATTTATTTCAACTTTTACCAAATCAATTCCCTTATTTGAACCCTTTACCCCAATCATATCACTTTTGGTTACAATACATAAAATTTTAATTTAGGGCATTGGGAAGACGAGGGCCATTTCTTATACCCTTTAAAAAGTTTTTATTCTATTAACTTGCTTAAAAAATTTCCCCCTTGGTGTTTGAAATTTTACATCAGTCTCAAGTTCAGCTAATTCTTTATTATTATAAACAGTAAACTAGAGGTAATGTACTGACCTGGGCCTTACAAAATAAATTCAATTATAAACCAATTCCCTTCCCAATTTGGGAAATCCTACCTAAGGGGGAAATTAAAATTATCGAGGGAAACGTTTTTACCTAAACAATTGCAAGACCCTTTTTAACCCCTTTTCCCAACAAATGGGATTTTTTCATAACTTACATAAAAGGAAAGGAAAAGGGGCCCTTTAATTTTTTAAAATTATCATGGCAGAATTATTTGTCCTTTTTAGTAAATAAGTATTTCAAGTTTGAAGTGAATGTATGTGGTGGATTTTGAAAATTTTACAAAAATATCAAAAGGATGATAATTTAGCAAAACGACTTCAAGGTTATCTGCCCTGAACAAATGCATTTTTGCAAATATCTCATAGTTTTTGAGAAGTTAACCTTAACAAAAATGTTAGTAAAAAGAGTCCAAAATTTAACTAGGATTATCCGCCATTGCGATATGACATCACATTATGATAATGTAAACTATTACAGGTCAGTGACTACAAAACTGGTGTGACAAGTAGAATTCACAGGTGTTTCCACATATTAATTAAATATTTTCAATGTTATAAGTTTGTCTGTATTTCAGTTCATGACCTTCTACAAAAACTTAAACAAAACAGATTAACCAACACCAACAATACCTCCAGGTTTTTTCTTTGAAAAGTTGAGCTAAAAACTATTTGCCACCCATTGGGTGCATAGAATAGGAAAACATTTTAATGAACAAATTTTGTCGTTACTATGGAATTTGCTTTCCAAAAATGTTAATGAATATGTATATATCGATAATAATCTTTGTGAAATAAGGATAAATATTTGAAATGTTAAAATATTATACTTTTAAAACAACATGTGTAGTTCAGTAGCTTAATAATCATAACATTAGTTCAAGTAATCTATAAATCTTGATACCCTTGTGGCTGAGAGGTTGACTTTAAGGGTAGAGGTATCAGAATTACAGCCACCATTTAGCTCTGCATGATCGTAAGAGGGGACTGAATGTTTTCAAATCACTACAATCTATGCATCTATTAACTCCAGCAGTTGAGGTGGTTTTGACCACTGGTGTTGCTTTAAGACTGGCATTTTGTAACACCAGAGGTTAGTAAAAATCTTCTTTCCTGTTTCTGTGCTATATGACCTTAATTGTATTGGTGCACCATAAAACCAAACAAAAAGAATTAAATCTTGAGCAATTCCTACAATATAAAATAAACAAATATTTCTCCTTCATAATTTTTTAATATCTATGCACACAACCTGATGTTCATCAACTTTTCAAATATTACAGATACTGTTTTACAATGCACACACAACATTAGCGTAATCACTCAATAAACGTTCATTTCTTCTTACCCTTACCATGCTTCACATTGTGGCTTTTATTTTTGTTATTTTGACTTTTCATATTTCCTTTACCATGTTTATTTAGCCTTTTCACTGAGTTTTTAGAGTCTGATGTCTTAGAGTCTGATTTTTTTGAGTCTGATTTGGAATTGCCATCTTTATGAGCTTTTTTCTCCAGGTATTTTGAAACCTCAGCTTTGTTTATAGGTTGAATAATTTTTCCAAGTCTTGTAACAACCTTGGGTTTGACCAGGTCTTTATGGACTGCTTGTGGGTTCCACGTCCTGCCGAGTGGTGCTCTTATACTCTTCTCAAACTGTTCAGGACTTGCATAAGGAAATGGAATCTCATGTACCTAAAGAATGTATTGGTATCAATTAAAAACATATCCAAAATTATTCCAAATGTTACAATATAAACAATATCATTAAGTTTTCTTCATCATCATAAATATTTGGAAATTGGTATCAATTTTAAACAATGTTGTTTCCATATTTTTCACATATTACTAATTACAATGTGATATATGATAAAAGACCATAACTTTTTAAAATAAGTGTTACAAACTAATTTAATTTACAGACATCAAATGAACAATAATGCCTAAAATGCTTTATAGATCTGCTATTATTTCACTACCAAAAGTTACCAAGACATTGTAGCTTCGGTTGCATTAACAATACCAAAACTACACCCTACTTTAGCATAGGATTTTAAGATTAACATCCCTCTTCCATTTTTGTATTTTGAAAGCATTAATGCTTATTCTTCGATGTCTCAATAAAATATTACAAACACACATGTACAAATTTTCTATAACAAAATCTGCTCTAAAAGCACAATCACAACAATTAAAATACTTCAGGCTATTTTTACATGAAATTTATGCTGTCCATAATCATTTCCCTCAAGACAGTATTACAACTAGAAATGTATTGATCACTTTAGACCATATATACATTGTATATATATATAGATAATTAAAAACTCCAATTTGAATTTGCCGTAGCTTTCGGTCCTCTTCAACAGCATTTATTATATATACAAATATACTCAGACAAAACGTCACATCACTTCCCTTGTTTGGTGTGAATATATTTGTATGTATAATCAATTTGAGATTTTATCTATATAAATATCTTTACATAAAAGAAGTAAAGTACCATGTGTTTTGCCACAGCTGCAATCCTTGATTCATTCAGTATAACATGTCCCAGGTGAGTATCTTTCCTTGGAAGAGGAGGTGGTGCTTTAATTGTAAACCTGAAAATCAAATGTACAATTTTTATGATTGATCAAATGTACAATTTTTATGATTGATTGATTTTCTTTAGACCTGGCGGTCAAGGATAACCTACGAAAGTGCAAGCACTTATTTCCAGCAGGGTCCTTACCTCAGCTGACTCCAGAGACAGCTATGAGATACAAGGGAATCCGGGAACCAGTCCCTAGCTCTTATTGAATAGATCCTTTGATTCTTTTAAATGCCCAGTGTATAGCACTGATATATGTGAGGATAACCTGGGTTTCATACAAGTATACCTCTAGGTAGGTTGGAAACACTTAAATTGTTTGTGAAAAATCCTAAGGGTAATATCCAGGATCAAACCGGGAACCTCAGGAGTGACAGTCAGTGGTCTAACCATCTGAGCTATCGTGCCACAAGAAATAAACATTTATATGTGTTAGTTCATATGTAAGCTTATACAAGAACTATAACCTTCCTATTCTAAGCTTCCCTTAATATAAATTGCTTGGCCATTTGACAAGTCATCAAAGAAAAAAATATTTTTCATATACAGAAAGCAAATTAATTGTTGCACATGACACAAATGATGGTAATTATGATGTTTATATGAAAGAAAAATTATTCAGTATTTTTTTTTATATCAAAGAACAACATGTAAGACATAAAAGAGAATTGAAGTTACTTGATTTTATTTTGTCTGAACAAAAACATTAATGTTCAAAAATCAATTATTTAATACTTTTCTAATTTAATTCAAATCTGTCTTAAAAAGAAATAAAACAGAATAAAACTGCAATACTCCTAAATGTGAACATTACCCACTAACATAGTAATATGTGATCCAGTTTATATAAAATTAAAAAAAAAAACACAACAAAAATTAACAGAAATTTGCATAAAAGGGGGTATTTCTTTACCAATAATGAGCTGATAATGGAGAAAATTAAAATTAACATGTGTTTTAATATTGATTAATTAATCTCACCTCTTCCTTTTCCTTCTTGAGATCTTGATTCCTTCACCTCCCCATGATCCCCAGCCTGGTAATGTTAGGTCAATATCTTTAGGCTTAGCTTTCTCTATTTTATCATCCTTCTCTCTACTAAACTCTGCTATAACATCATCATCAGCAAATGCCTGGGCAATAGTCAACCTTTGTTGTTCATCAGCATCTATATCATCATCATTCTCTGTCTCTATAAACATATAATACAATCATTATCTACCTACAACACTGATTTATATATGTGCCACATGAAATTGATAAATTCAATAACAACTTATGAATTTATTAAAGTTTAAACAGTATTTTCATTGACACTAATTGTTTCCTATTATTAATTTGAAGATGGAACTATAGCTAAAGTTTAACAAAATGTCTTCATCAACAAACGTGCCAAGTTTGTTGCTTTTATCACAAAGTAAACAAGTATTTAATCATATGATCCCACTAATATATGTACATACTTATGGAAATAAATTTCTTAAATTCAGATTGGCTTAAACACATTGTAAACTATGCCGTATATACTGTGAAGTACCGGAGCAATCAAAAATAACAATGTATTTCTTCATTGTTGATGGTTACCTATGTGTCGCATAAAATTTATGATTGTCTTTTGTTCTTTATGGCATATTTCTCATTATTTCATATTTAAAAGTTACACTGCTATGATAACTTTCTACTTAAATTAATCTTCATTATTTTCAGTGATTTTTTCCCCTGTATTTTACAGTTGAATAAAGGCTGTCTCCCGTGCTCAAAATAGGTATATTTTCCCCTAAAAAAGCTAATATTTTCCCCTGAAATGCCCTGCGCACTTCTTCACAAGAACCATGACTTAACAGCATCTGACTTATTATATCAGCTAGAAGACAGAAAGCTGTCCCCATAGCCTCTGCTATGTACCATGCATGTAAAATTGAAATGAAATTGAAAATTTTATAAAATGTGTGGGTTAATTCCATTCTCAGTTGTTGGAATTTGATTTTCCCCTTTTCAAATTTATCACGCTATATTTTCCCCTTCAGGAAGCCACAGGTTGTTTTGAAAATTTTGAAAATTTTCATTATTTTATTGTTATTTTCAGAATGTCTATCATCTCCTATCTATTACTGAAAGAACTATCCACAGATAGTAAAATTGCTGACATAAAAGTATGTTTACCTATAACATTGGGAACAGAACCAATCTGTTTTATTCTATTTTCTATGGTGAACAATTTTTTGGGATCAACAAATGCTTCTTTTGGAGTAGTTTTCTTGTCTAGAGCAGCCTCCTCCTTCCCATCTACCTTTCTTGTTTTGTTTCTCTTCTGTTTCTTATTAGAAGTTATTTCTTCACCACTATCATTATCTAACATTTCTTCAAACTCTTCAAGTGTTCTTTTCCTGCTAAGTGATTCATTATTTATTTGCTCATCTTCATCTAAACTTTCCTCATTATCTTCATCATTATTTCTATTTTCATCATTTTTAGTAGTAACATTATCTGATTTATTACCTAAATCACTATAACTATCACTATTGTTCTCTCTTAATTGATCTACCTTAATTTCTTCAGTTTCACTTTTTTTATTGGCCAAATTTTTATTTTTGCTTTTATTTTTTCTTTGACCTCTACTACGATTTTTTTTCTTTTCCTTTTTATCAAATATTTCATCGATAGTTTTATCACAAACATCCTTATCTGTGCTTAAAGACGATAAATCATGAACTTCCACTCCTGGTTTGCTCTTCATTATTACAACTTCTTCCTCTTCACTAGAAACAGCTTTATTGTTGTCACCAGTTTCATTATCCTTTTCCTCTCCCTCTTTTTCATCAATAACAAGAACATCATCATCATCATCATCTTCATCATCACCATTATCTTTAACATTAATAACTTCCTTCGGTCTCGAATACTCAGACTTCTCATTTTCACCCTCAGAATCATTCGCATTGACAGTTTGTGGTCGGGAGTAACTGCTACCAGACTTTCCACTGTTCGGTCTAGCCATCCAGGGATTATTAGCGCCATCATCTACCTCTGTGTTGTCCATGGATACGCCACTATCTGGAAATAACTGCTCTTCTTCTGAGTCAGATTCTACGTCAACTTTCTTTGTTAATGCCCTGCTTTTCTGTAACATGTCCTGAACTTCTTGCCTTGCCTTAATTATAAATAAAGACACAAATTTCATTTATTTCAACTTGAATCGTTACAGAAGTATACAAACTTGTAAGTGATTTATACTGTCAATATCAATCATTAATTTTATATAAAAACAATAAGTAAACAAAACCATTTCATAAAATATTGCAGCCTAATATTTTCCAAATAAATCAAGTTGATAATAAACCTCTGGTAATAATAGGTACCTTCATTTACATATAAACATTGCTTACTTTATCATCAAACTTGGCATAGATCATCTGACGTTTAGCAAACTTGCTTCCACCTCTGTGTTTTAGACTAACTCTCTCCTGAGCTCTATCTCTCTCTAACTGATTCAGTTTGTCCAAGTAACTTTCTGGATCTTCCTCTTGTAATTTTTCTAATTGTTTCTTTTCATTTTTCAATTTCTCTTTCTTTAATACACGGTGATACCTAAATAATTTTCACATAACAGAATTAAACAAGTTACAAATTGTAAGGTCAAAGAAGTATAACTTAACCCATTACGTTATATACACGCCTTTTAACGCCTTTTTTACCCCCCCCCCCCTTTTTGTTGTCTCAAATGGTGAAAAAATGCCTTATTTAGGCCCAAACACTTGTTTTTGTTTGAGAAATGTTGTTAAAAAAAGTGACCTCTTTTTCGGCGCGGCCCCCAACCAAAAGACACATCAGGGGGTTGCCAGAAGGGGGATGTACCCCCTTCTGTTTGGGGGTTTTGAAGGGGGGCGGAGTCCCCCTCATCGCCAAGAAAATTTTGGACTTGTGAGAGGCTATAAATGACCCCAGATTGATCATAAGGTAACGTGTAACCAACGCTGAAAAGCATTTGACTCTATCTCAATCCATTGAGAAGTTGCAGCACTTTGAAATCAATTTTGATGGAAAAAATCAACGCAAAATAGTGATTTTTGGCAATTTTGAGATGTCCCCTCGCTGCCATGGTAACAGAAAATTTAAGCCTGAGCATGTTGTTGGAAGGGCAATGGTCCAGTCAACATTTGTGCCAAGTTTGATTAGTGTTGAAGCAGTTTTTATAGTATTATAGCAATTTGAACTTGTAACGGGAGACTTTTCAATGAAAACAGCCATTTTTCACAAAATGCTCATGAAGTAATGGGTTAAACAGAAAATTCAAGTTTTTCTTATTTTCATCTTCTGGTATGAAAATTATCATATTTTCACACCACTCTATGAAAATTAATCCAGTATTTATAGAAAAAACTTGAATATCCTCCATATATTGTAGCTTCATTAAGTGTGATAATAAGAAAAGACAAACACCATAGGAAGTGTTTATGTTGTCATAACATTTACTTGTAAAGGCAAAATTTTAAGATTTTCTCTTTCCTTTCAACAATACAAAGAAATTTTCAAATTTAAGACTGACCTTTTACTTTTGATTTTCTTCTGTCTTTTAGCTTTTGCCTCCTTGTATGATAACAAAGCACGATATTTCATCAGCTCAATTCTTCGTTCTTTAGCCTGTCAAACATATAATACGATGTAACATATCCTTCTTGAGATTTTTTATGATACACAGCATAAACAAAAGCTGTATTATGGATAATATCATATTCTATACATCATTTTATAAATATTTTGGTTGCCATTTTTTCCAAGTCACACCAACATTTCACAGGTCACATGACTACTTTTCAGATGAACATTAGGAACACGAGCTAAGATGCCACTTCAAGTTAAATTACAATCACACGCTGGCACCTAAGTAGAACCACCTACCTACAGTAAACTACCTGCTTCATCACATAAAAGAATACAAGTCTGTCAAGGTGGAGAGGGGAATATAATTCCAAGTACACCATCTTTACTACTCAACCAAGGAGATCCTCTATATATAACATTGTACATGAGATGATAGAAATGCCAGCCGGCAAAGCTCAATAGGTTAGAGCATGAGTCTTGTAATCTCAACATTCCCTGGCTGGCCAACTAAAATTACGTATCAGTCTTTTGGATGAGACTTTAAATCAAAGTCCTGTGTATGTTAAAGAACCAGGAGAATTTTCTGGAATTCCGGCATCTTTCTATATCTGTATCTTGCAATATCCTTCAAAATATTACATGACTAATACCGGTACTCTTTCGAGGACTCGACCATATGGACAACAGGTGGCAAGTATAAATAAATTCAAATACACACAGGATATGACTTGCCACTGTATACATGATTATATATATTTTGTAATTATGATATGAATACATAGATTTTCTGCCAATCTGACCAGATAAACAATACATACTAAATTAAGAAAGAGTAAACAATGTGAAAAATAAACCACACTATAAACGTACAGTATATAAATTATAATGATATATACCTCATTAACATCCATTGCCTGTAGAGCTTTCTGTTCAGCTGGTGTCAGTTCCTGTCCTTTATCACGTATAACATTCTCACTACCCTGTAATAACTCCGCAACCTGTCTCTCTAGTGGTGTACGAGGCTGTAATATTATATAGAGGATATTTGTTTAGTTCAGTGTAAGATCGGAATATATTTCACCGAGTGAGCACCAAAAGGTATATTTCACGAGTGAGTGATATATGAACTTTTGGTGTTCACAAGGTGAAATATATTTTGATCTTACACTAAACTAAACAAATTTTCTGTTTATTATATGCAAAGAAACATTTTAAAAAAGACATTTAACCTAATACTAAATGAAAAGCGCGCAAAATAATAATACAACATGCATCATTTACAACGTCACATCGTAAGTTGGTTTCCAGTACTGTGCGCGCTGGTATTTCACTGAAACAACAAAAGGGGCTTTAATTCAAAACAGTGAAATTATCAAATTGTTTAAAACGTTGAAAATATCAGTTTTATATCACTGATATATTTCTATAAACCACCGAAAAGTATGTAATAAAATACAGTACATTGTACAATCACTTTCTGCACATCACTTACTATATCAAACTTTATTTATCTATACATATGTGTAATTTTTATTTTTTGTACAGCAAACAAAAACTTTCTTTTTTATCTATTAAACATTATTTTTTATTTATTAGACATAAATCACAGAGATAAGAATACCTGAAATCTTTTCACAAGCTGGTCTGTTGTAACAATCTTAAAATCTGGTTTCTCCAGAGGGAACTGTATCTGGTCTGCCTGTAAAATGTTTGTGACAAAAATGGTACAGAATGTAAACATATGTTCTAAAGTTGATGGTTTAATAATACACTCTTGTCTAAGTTATTAGTCTTAAAATGCTTTTTTATTATTATTAATCAAAATAGAGATGAAAATCTTCTTCACTTCAGTAGCCATGATGATTGTTTAAAGAATTCATATCTTTATTATTTTTTTGAAATATTAACAACATATCTTTACCCCTACACTTTTATTTAACATCCTTCACAAGTAGCTTAGTAGACATTTTACAATTTCATCACATATTATGACATATAGGTGAGTACACACATTTCCCAGACAACGTTTGAAAAACTAAACAAAGACTATACATACCTTCCTGTTTTTTCTAACAATAGGATCCCACTTTGATATTTCTCCAGATGTTGTCTCATAGGCTGTTGCTCTGTCAATCTAAATAAATAATATTGTAATTGTCAGTCTCATTAAACAACAGTGTTACTGTCAATTTTAACCGACAACAGTGTTATCAAATTAACTTTAGGTAATGTTAAAGTTGACACAATTTCATTTAATCTTAGGTCATGTCACACACAAAATCTTGTACAATATAGGTTTGTAATTTTCAATGTGCTAACATACTGTTTAATAACAATGATATCAATCAGTTTATAACAAAACTATCAAACATCAATGTAAACAATTCTTATAACTCAATTCTAACTCACAATATTTCCTTTCTAAAGGAGGCAATTGAAAATTAAAGCTGGACCACTGATGTCTTACAAAATAATGAATTAGTATGTAAGTACTACTTTGAGTTACCTTTTCTTTCTCGTGTTTTGGTAGAGGAGTGGACACAGTTTTTTTACTCTTGGAAACATTTCTCAGCTGGTTCTTCAGTTCTCCATGACTTGTACTCTCCTTTAGGGAACCAACCAACTCATGAAGTTTGACAACACTGGTTTTGTCTGTAACAACACAATTTACTTATATAATGTGACACAATGTTTGTTAAGTCAAGCAGCAAACAACAAGCAAAGAGCAAGTACCATGCTGTGTTGGTTACTTTTCAGCCTTTAAGTTGATATTATCAAGCTTGTAATTTTTTTGTAATGAAATTGAGATTCACAATGGTTTCATTTTGTTTACCACACATGGTTTCACCGAAAACACCAACAAAATTTTATCTGCCACATAACCCAGTAATTAACTATGACTTGAACTGGTTTTCATACTGCAACGGTTTGTCATACATGCAAAAGTAAACATTGAGAATAAATAAATCTACAGTGTATATGTTTACCTTTACTGGAGGAGAAGTTGAATTCTGAGACTTGATTGCTGATCACTGTCCTCTGTGAAAGTTTGTTTCTGAAATCACAATAAAACATGACATATTTCACCTTTATAAACAAACAAGGTATTTAACAAGAAATTTAACTAACCTCTTTGATTATTAAACATTAAATAAGAATAAGATTAATAACAAGTATTAATATTGACCGAGGCGAAACCTATTCCTGAGATGATCATGAAATGCGATTGGATGGAATGATTCCTATATAGCCCCCACCCAACAAACTATGTTTTGGTTGGGGTATTATAATGGCATTATAACTATTAAATTTCACAAACCTATCACTTAGGAAACTCTCTTTAATAATTAGACAAAGATTTCAAGTGTCACTGTAACCTTTACCTTAAGACCTTGGTAATGTCCCTACCAAATTTAACAATCTTAAGTTTATTTCTTTTCAAGCTAACAAGCAGACTTTTGACTTTAACCTTTGACCTAATAACCTCAAAATCCTTAAGGGTCATCAATTTGCCTTAACTAAATCAAAGCTTATTACTTCTAAAGTTATTAACCGAACAAGGATATAACACAGTGCTGCTGTGACCTGGAAATATATAAATGACATTAAAATCACATATTTGTAATCTACTGGCCATTGTCAATGTCCCTATCAAGTAACATAAACAAAGCTTTATTTGTTTTGAATTGATCAAACAAGGCAGGGTTTTCATTTTTATGTGAGGTAACATATGTGCCAACAAAAACAACCAATGTGGTCAAGGGGGGTATTTAAATCTACAGGCTGAAATAAAACCTATTTTAACCAGTTATATGGATCGTCAATCTGTTCATAATGAAAACCCTGATTAAAAGATAACAACTAAGTATGTACAGATAGATAAATCACCTTAGTGAGGTCATAAGAAAGTTTCAAATCTCAAGGTGTTAACATGGTTCACATGTATAGAATGTTACCATGTAAGAAAAAGAAACATCAAGGTATGACCAGTTACCTTTTCTTGCCATCCAGAGAAGAGAGCGCGTCCAATAATTGGTTGTGTCTTCGGTCATCTGTTATGTCCTGTAAAATATTTATAAAATACACTCACAATATGCATAATGAACACAAAAATACTTTACAAGTGAATGATTCTTTTCATCATACAAAGCTGCACTGAATTTTTATCAGAAATGTTTCCTCCCATCTTTTAAGTCATATTTTGGCTGTCCGTCAACCTAACTTGATTTCCTGGGTAACAAACCAGTAATTACCAATTTCTCTGTAAATGTCAAACTACAAAATAATTGAGCCGCCTCACGACAAAACCAACATAGTGCGTTTGCGACCAGCATGGATCCATGCTGTTCGCTTACCAACTCTATTACAAGTAGAGAAACTGATAGCGAACAGCATGGATCCTGATCAGACTGTGCTGATGCGCAGCTGGTCTGGACCCATGCTGGTCGTAAACGCACTAATTGTTTTGTCGTGACGCGGCTCAAATCTTCTTTCAATACTGAGAGAGATTAGAACTATGCCTACTTAACCACTAGGTCATGGAAGATCTAAAAGACGTTTTTGGGAGTTTTCATACAGACATATTGGCAAAAATTTAACTATTAAACAGAATTTCTTTATACTTGGCATGTTGTAAATAGAATATATAACGTCCTTAAAATAAAACTGTAGTCACTGTAGGTAAGTTTAATCAATTACAAATTAATTTATGTACACATTTACCTCTTCTCCACCACTTGGAATTTCTTCTGCTGGAGCATCATCATTAAAATCCATGTTTGTCTGCAAGTGAAACATTACATTGATATTATACTTTAAAGTTTTATAATATACTAACTAACTAACTATCCTCTTCATGCCAAGTGGCACATAAGGCTGATTTATAATATACTATCGGTGATAAAACAACATTTGACCTCCAGGACATTTACCTACACTCTAAAAGTGAATCATTAGACATTTGCCCCCTTTGGAATCAACGTAAAGATGGATATTTGCACATGGGTTCGTAAAGGTCAATCTCGTTATCACGTGGTCAAACATTTTGGCAATATGGCGGCCAAGTGCCGAATTTTTTACCTGTCGGAAACTATTAGGTAGTTTATGTCCGTAATAAGATTTTTATTTGTCCATCCTTGGCTTATCAACAGATAATATATAGTTTTATCAAGGTATGCTTCACTTTACTTCATGGCATGTTCGATGAATGAATACGAGCGTGTCAGATTCCTGGCACGATTATTTGTGGACTTTCCCTACGGGGTTATCTTCAGCGTTCACGTCATGTCATAGTATATAAATGGGTACGCTGAAGACCTTAAGCTAACAATGTTACTGACCATAACATTGTGTCATTCTAAACAGACATCACTGTCAACATCTTCTTAGGACTCCTAACTACTACTACTTATTCCAATAACACCAATCTTAGAGTCACAGACAAGTAACAATTTAATTTATGCAATGCATGTAACATGAGTGTCTACAGATGTCAAATGCATGATACATTTAACTGTATAATGGTGTCAATCAATCAAAGAAGGTTTATTGGTTTGCTAAGGTTATATAAAAGTAAGATGATATATTGATCAAATTTTAGATTCTTTCATAGTTCAATGTTCCAACAATGTTAGGGACCGACAATGCAGCACAATAATGCTACACAACATGCCACATGCATCACTTTGGATCACCTGCAACACAATAACATAAAATAATGTTCCTCGCTGGCCAGCATGTTCGTCACAGTGCAACCCAGTAGAACACACATTGTTATTATAACCTATATGAGTCAACATTAATGTACATTTCAAAATCTGTTGCAAACAGTCCAGCAATTGACGGCAGCTGTTAACAAGGTGTGAAACAGGAATGCACATCACCTTCTTTAAAAACTATCACTCTATGAGGAGATCAACTATTGTTATAGCCAATGCCGACTGTCACACACATACTGATTAGGTAAATGGAACCTTATTGACTGGTGTGGACCGAATTTCCAAGAAAACTTAAGATGGGCATAATAATTTTCTTTACCCTGTCAGTAAAATATCTGACAGTAGTTTTTTTTTTATTAAATTATAGTAAAATTTTTCAAATGTCAGAAAATGTGAAAACTACTGTTCATTTTGGTTGGGAACAGTGTCGTTTTCCATTATAATTATAAAAGGGAGATAACAGTCAACCCGGCCCTAAGTTTTTTTTTGTTTTTTTTTATATAATTATAATATACATTATATTCAAACATTCAATCAATTTTCATATAATATGTATAACAATTATGTATGATAATGTATTATGCAACAGCTTCAAAACAAACAAAAAATATTGGTTTGGGGTAAATTGATTTAGTGTAGCCTATTAGTTTATTAAAGTTCTTACAATTTGCCATCCTTCATTTACATGTTTGGTCAAATTTGTATTTTTGTAAATATTCCACGCCAATTTAAGACTATTTTTAAAACCAGGTATTGTAGGTAACACGATTTTTCTCTTTGACAAATAAATATATCTTTTCAATTCTAAAAACAAAATATCATATTTAAAATCATTAACTTCAGAACCTAAAATAAATGATTTACAATTAAAATTATCATCCAAATTATCTATCTTGTCTTTCAGATATTGAAATAACAATTGAATTTTTGGACATTCCCAAAATAAATGCAACAGAGTTTCCTCTTGGCAATTGCAAAAAATACACATTTTACTATTGACAATTTTCATTTTGAATAAAAGTGAGTTGGTTGCTAAAGTTCTATGAATTATTCTTGTCTGAAACCACTGAATATAGGAATCTTTGGTACATTTAAATACATAACTATATATTAAATTCCAATTTATATCAAAATTTGTAAAAAATGAGTTCCATTTTTCTTGACATGTTGGTACATCTTGATTTCTAACTAGAATTTCATAAACATATTTCTTTTTGATATTTTGTGTAATTAAAATAGGTTTTATATAACAACTCATAATTGGGTATTGAACATTAATAAAATCTTTACAAATAGAAATGTTAAGCTTTTGTGTATATAATAATATTGCTTTTTTCAAACTATGATATTGTAAAAAATTTACTTGTTTTTGTGTCACCTGCTCTAAGTAAGTTAAATCTACAAAATCGCCTTGGGGATTAATAATATCATTAACAAATCTGATTCCTTTTTCATAAAAAATTTTGATATAAAAGTATCTATTTCCTGCTAACAAGTTATGATTGTAAAACAATGGCATTTGTAACACTTGTTCTAAACTGTCTATACAAAGTTTATCTGTAAAAATCATATAAGCTTTTAAAACATCTATCCAAAAAGCATTTTTAATTTTATCAATTGTCAATTTACAAAACAATTTACCTGTGCTAAACACTTTATCAATATTGAATAAAGCCATCACTAGCTTATAACATTTACTGTTACTATTACTAACATACCTTTTAAACCATTTTATCTTTACAGAATGTATATAACTATCAATATCAATCATATTTAGACCACCTTCCTGATATGTTTTAATAACTACTGATTGCTTTATCTTTGCTTTACCTTCCCATATAAATTGATAAAATAAGTCATTAAGTGTTTTCAAAAATTTTGAATTAGGTGTTGGTAAACTTGTAAAGCAATGAGTGAATAAAGGAAGGAGTAATGACTTAACAACAGTAATTTTTCCTATAGGTGTTAACATTCTTTTTTTCCAGTATCCTATACTATTTTTAACTTTTTGAAGTTTTTCATTAAAATTTAACTCTATCATTTTTTCTAAAACCCGGCCCTAAGTTAACCCGGCCCCAAGTCAACCCGGCCTCAAAATTGGTCAACCCGGCCCCAAAATTGGTCAAACCGGCCCCACAGTAATTTTTTTTGGTCAATGCGGCCCCAAAATTGGTCAACCCGGCCCCAAAATCGGTCATTCCGGCCCCAAAATATATATTTTCAAAGAAAACTATTCAGGACATTTTGTTGTATGATGGAATAAAAATGATTAATTATTAATGTAATATCATTAACTATAGAACAAAAGTAAAAAGAAAAACATGAACTGGCATAAAAGTGTTGGTAAATTTAATTGCGCCGATTAAGACATTAATACGCAATAGTGATAATGAATAATTATATAACACCAACAATTATATGTAGATCTACATCAACATTATTTCAGATGTGATAATCAAACAGTTTAAAGCAATCAATTAACAAAAAGGTATACAGCTGTGAAAAACAAATCCTTTAAATAAGTTGCTAGTATCTTTTATGTCTTTATTCGATCACTTTTACATATATAAATCCGTGATTCGATGTAAATTAAAGATGTTTCGTGAGTGTTAATGCGATAATTTGGAAGAAATGCACAGAATTTCGAGTTAAAAGGTTTGTATAAATTAAGTTTCCAACAATCTTTTTCAGTTCATTTAAATGTTTCTATTGAATACGTTCATCAGTATAATTAATATTTGTTTAGTTTTTTATTAACTTATTTGCAAAGAATATTTACTGTGTAAAAAAAGTATTGGTATATTACTAAGTGTTTGAATAAATGATAGTGTTTTGTGTTAAATCACTTTACATGTATGTCATTATGACTGATAACTGTATTGATTGTGGATATATTGTGCGTGACAGACAGGAAGCAGTGACCTGCGATACCTGTGATAGATGGCAGCATCATTATAATTAATCTTACTTAAAAACTGTTAATAGAAACACTTACTTAGTGTGCTTTTGGTAATTTCTTTTATTTTTTTTCTTCTTTTTAACATACAATAACATAGTAATGATTTGAACACATTAAGGTTTCTTTTCCATGATATGTCAATAAGAAAGTTTAGTTTTTTCTTAATATGCATGTGTTGCTTGTTTGTTAATATTGCTAGTTTTTATATAAAATAAATAATAAAAGATATCATCGTTAAACTTTTGATATTGTTTTTGTTGTTAATTTTTATTTTATTTCTTGAGAAGTGTTTACATTTTAAAGCAAAATAAATAATAAAAAATGGGGCCGGGTTGACCAGAAATAACATTGGTTTGGGCCAGGTTGACCAATTTGGGGCCGGGTTGACTTGGGGCCGGGTTGACTTGTACCGAAAAAAACATACATAATTTAGGGTAAAATTATGCACGTTGGGTATCGACCGTCGGTCAATATACAAAAAACGTACAAAATCTCCCAAGGAGTTGCCATCTTGACATGTATCCTTCTTTATTTCAATTGTGGAATGATTAACAAGAAAACACATTTTACTTTGAAATCAGTAATGTAATTTGTATTGAAAATAAACATTTTAAATGGATTAAATCCTTTTTTGAACAAGTGTCAATACAAAAAATCATTACCGTTACGCAACAAAAAATAATAAATAAATCATGTTCAAATTGCATTATAAAGAATTAGTTTTTAAAAAACATTAATTCTAAAGACACAAAATTGTAAATAAATGACGAGATATATCTAATATTATTCTGCAGTCTATGGGGCATGATGAACTTATCAAAATTATAAATTCAGCAAAAAAGGTGGTGGAAGATTTTTTCTGTCAACACACCAAGTAGTCTCTTTCGAGAATAAATCAAATTAAAACATATTAATCCAATCATTTGCAATATAAACGCTTTAAACTATGTAATAAGTGCATCTGAAATTTAATTTGTAAGTGAAAATATCATACGTGACGGTAATGATTTAACGTAACGGTATTTACATAGCACGTAACGGTAGTGAAATCAACAATTTAAACGAAACTGAAGCAATATAGCACATTTAATGTCCAGTTGATTATACATTTTAAATGTACACGTAATAAACCTAGAGGAATGTTCATTTGATAATTAGATTTTTTTTCACAGATTAAGCTCTTTCGCCACTAACTTCCACATTGTTGGTGGGATTTGGCAATGTCTTGATGTAACATGTTCCGGTTTGTCCGTCAGAAGTGTGAGAACTTGTTCTTTGTTATACCATAAGACATCATCGATCATAGGCCAAAAATATCTGTTATTCTACTATGTGCATTGCCTGAAGAATAAATAATATGAAGTATTAACATGTACATACATAATTATTACGTAATTTAGAATTATGTCAATTATATAAATAAGACACGAGCACATTTTGGTGCATTTTGGTAAATGAGAATTTTGTACCTTAACTTCTATTTCGTCCTCATCAACATCAAGAATAACTCCTGGGAAAGGGAGTCCATCGTATTGTACAACAACATATCGACCAATTAGATTTTCCTCAACAACAGATACTTTGTTCAGCTGCACAGCATCAACATTTTTCTCTACGAGTTCCGACATTGTCACCTGAAGAAAACATGATAAAATCATAAAGCGCTGGTTGATGTCCAACAAACGTATATAATAATGACAACTTCATATTGGGACTTTGTTTGATAACTTGAGTTTACATGTGCAATGCTTTGCAAGCACTTTTCATTCTTCCTTTACAAATTCTAAAATATGTTTGTGAAAAAGTTAAATATTTCACAATAAATTGTCACCATTTTTTCTATCTTGTTTTGTCATATCTTAATTTAAAATATATACCAAATAATTGATCATACCTTAAGCTGAGGTACAGTGTGAACATCAGGTTTGAAGCAATTGCACTGTAATTTGGTCGGGTGTTCACAGAAACACGACAGCACTCTAGATGTGAATGAATGTGGTTCCTCCAATACAAGCTGTAAATTAAATTGATTTTGTAAGTATACTGCATTATATGAAAATAAGTATTACTTTATTACTCATATGCAAATAATTTACTACTTATATTGTTTTGTATTTTTAACAAATTAGTTATTGCCATAATTAAGCTACATATGTATGTGTGTGTGCTTGTGTGTGTGCGTGTGTGTGTGCATTTATAAGTCTATGTGTGTTTGTGTGCTATTGAATCATCTAATTTTCTAGTCCTTAGATATTCAAAATGCCAAGTATTTGAAAAATTAAGATATTTACCTGGTGAATTTTCATAGTGCCTTGCAAAGGGGATAGGTTTTCTGAAACATCTTCATCTATCTCACAGATCTTCTCTTGAGGTATTAGGAATAATTTAACTGACGTTGTGTCCTGTATTAAATTTATGAAATCTTTTGCACATGTTATATCTAATTCTTTAACAATTATAGCTTGGTCAGCAGCTTGCTTCACTGCTGCCCCAATACCATCTGCAGGTCCCTTGCCATGTGCAGCTTCTAAAAAGTTCCATGTTGACATTCCAAAGCCATATTTTTGAATTTTTGTTGTCCAAAGATAGAAATTCTGTTTATTTCTATATTGGGTTGTAGGCCCGTCACTGACAAAATGGATGCGTTTGTATTTTTTGCCAGCAGTAACATGATTCAGCACTGGTTCAAGGTGTGCCCATATTGCTGCTGGGTCGTGTCTGGGGCTATCAGCTACAGTGCAGAATGGTATTATGTTATCTTTAGTGTAAACAACACCTGTGTGAAGTGAAATGAAGTTGCGTGAACCACCGAAATGCATTGCTTGAATTTCGTGTGCGTATTTGCAAGCGTAGTTTTCAGAAAAATCAATATGTGCTATCAATTCTTCATGCGTAAGGTTTCTTCGCAGATATTGTTGTGGTTTGTACTGATTTCACATATTAAAAATGCGCCTACACGCCCCTCGGATTTTGTCGTTTATTTCCTTTGCAAGAACTAGTCTGGTACCTTGTTGTTGTTGTTGTTGTTGTTGTTGTTTAACAATCTTGTTTACAATTTTTGAGTTTTCAGTTTCATAGACTAGTTCTCGCTTTGTCTTCCATTCATGCCAGGTGATTTGCTTCAATAGATCTGTTTCCATCGTCATGGCTAAAAGTATTTTACTATCTTTACATTCATTGCATTCTCTGTACATGCATTCTTGGCTTATATCATCACATACAATCGTTTTGATTAAAACATTTAGGTTTTTTGTCTGGACTAAGCCATCTTTGCATGCAGCGTGTAATTTCAAGTTTAAATTATCATGGATTTTACACATACAAGTTTTTCTATCCTTTTCTCGGGGTTTGATTACCCAGAATGGTCTAAGCTTGCAAAACAAACTGTATGACATTGAATTATTCTCCCATAGATACTTTGCGTGCTATGTTTTCAGGTCGTCAGCTAAAAATCTGATCTGTTTCTTTGTCCCGTTTCTAGTGATGGTTGCATTTTTATCAGCAGTAATTCGCGAAACATCATCTCTTTCAAAATACTCGTGTAATTTTCGTTTCATTCTTAGAGTTTTTATGTTAGGCTTACGAAGTGGTTTTTGTTCAAGATGTCTTCGAGATATTGCTAATGTTGTATTTGCAAATGTAGTTAGACCATATTGCTTTAATATTCTTTTCCTTGTAACATACCCTGCTATCAATCTTTTTTCTTTATTTGTCTTAGCCATTTTGTATCGTTGTCTTATATTGTTAATCTTTGTTTTGTACAGCAGGAAGGCCTTCACAGGAAATTTATTTTTTTCTTTATCAGTTCTTTGTATCGGGTCATACTTATCAATGCCATGTACCTTATGTTTAAGACGGTTGTATCGTTTCTTGTATTTTTCGGTAAGGCGTTCCTGAAACTTGAGCTTTATTTGTAATGTTTTATTTTTACGATAACACTTAGCTTTGTCATTTTTTCTCTTTCGTGCATATCGTTTTTTCATGCTGCTTGATCTGTTGTTTTCAAGATTTTCCGCTCCTTGGTCATTTTCATATAATCCATGCTCAGGAGAAGTTGGCGGAGTAATCAAGTTATTTGTAACATTTCTTCTTTGTCTGTAATATTAAGAGTTTTCCCTCCAGCGCTTTCGTGTGAGCCTTTTTTCACGAGCTGACATATCTTCTATTGTCTTTAACTTTCCCTCTTCTCGACGTCTTTTGTTACGCTCTCTCTCTTTTTGTTTGTATCTGGCATGGGCATCTGGGTCTGCCCGCTGTTTTTCGCGCCAACGCGCCATACGCTCTTTAGCTGTGAGTCCCATTGATGCAGTTGTTTTGTTTTTAATTTTATTAAGTCTCTAGTGTCTGCAATACAATCAGCTACAGAGGTTTTTTTTACTAACAAATTGACACCGATAGTCGGCGTCTTCCCCTCGGTAAATAGCCAAGTTTTTTCCCCCAAAAAATTCTATTTTCCTTTAAACTGGATCAGATTTAATAATTACATGGTTTAAAATATTATTTTTCTTCATTTTATGCAGGATAAACCACCAATTGTTGTTCAAAATAACCAAAAACATTGCAGGAAACTGCAAGTACTGTCTCAACATGGAGGCAGCCATTTTTTTTTCTTGGCTATATCCCGTACTGAACGGTACTATTTCTGGAAATCAGTTGCTATCAAAATATTGTCATTTTCTTGGTTATTTTTAGTAAAGTAATATATTTTGTACTTCTTATTATGAAAATGACTTATATGGAGCTAAAGTGTGTCACAGATACACTATTATACCTATACTGTATTAACTTTCATACAAAAATAGAAGTATAAAAACCATTCACCACCATACATATTAAGAAAATATGTTATACTGCAAAGAATATTTTGCATGATGATAAAGTTTTTAAGGGGAAAAAGATATAGTTGTAACTCTCTACTATGTAGTTAAGTATATAGTATAAATAACGTCATAATAAAGTTTCCCCAAATTGACTTTTTTCGTATATTTTTTCCCCTCCCTACCAGTGTCCAGCGTCTTCCCCTTTTCCTAAAAAAAACCCCTGAGCTAAGTCGCAAACACGTTTCCCCCAGTAAATATCCTTATCCTTTTCCTCGTCTCGAAGATTTAATAAGCTGTAAAAAATGCGCTGTGTGTTTCCTAAATACCGGTCAGTGTTGTTCAATATCACTTTGAACCCTGAAAGTATTGATGATATAATTTAGGAAGATGGTAAACGTTATTTATTTAAACTTGTGTTATTTTCTATATCTATATATATATTTATATTATTTAATGCCTTATCATTTAATGCCTTATTTATACCACTTAATATAATGTAACTTACAATTTTATATCTGATTATCATTACCGTTACGTCAAATATCACTACCGTTACATACTACTATCACAATTTCTGTAACGGTAGTGATTGTAACAGTAGTGAGTATAAACACAATATTCCCCGTTGGAGAGCCTCTCTATATCACAATGTTTACTATTATACTAGCTACGAGTTTAATTCGGTATGTTCAAACAACAGTAGCAAAAATATTATTATGTTACTAAAGCAACGATCTTAAACATATATAACGGTAATGATATTACTAAAAAGCACGTTTTATATGCATATATTTACCTTTAATTTTGTCATCTAGATCGTCCGCCATTCTGGTGGCATCTTCTCTGCTTTTAAAATATTCGCGCCAATAAACTTGTTTACGTCATCAAATGAAGAGTTATGAAAAGGGAAGTTACTTTGAGGTTGTTCTTTGGATTATTGTAACGGTAGTGACGCGTATTTTTTCTTGAAAGGGACATTTTCCCTGAACATTTTTTAGAATATTAGCCTAAATATATCATTTTAATCTCATAATATTCGTAAAATTTGTTGATAAAACATTAGAATTTCAACTATATTTCACGTTGACATTGTATATGCACAAAAATACAATCATTTTAATTTGTGTATTTCTAAATCGGGACATTTTTTTTCTATATGAAAAAAAGTATGAATGTTCACAATATTGTCAAATTCTTAAAATAAAAATATTGAAAGACATGTAAAATATTATCTTTCAGTAGAATCAGGATTACAAATATACCTTTGAGAATTTAAGTATTTATTTTTCAAATTATATATTTAAGGAAGATCAGGGACATCAAATGTACGTTTTTTTTATATTTAAACCCCGGTCCAAAAAATGTTGGAATTTTAGTTTCCCTTTTTCCTTTTTCCTCGAGGTCCATTTCCCGAAAAATTTTTGGGTAAAACATAAACCCCACACAATTATTCCCTCCCAAGACTTGGGATAAAATTATACCTGTAATAAACCTGTTTAAATTTGTATTTTGCGTTTTGTCACTTTTCAACTTTTCACGTGTTGATTCCGGAAGTAAATAAATGTTAATGTAAAAGCGACTGCTAACACGAATCGCTGCAATCGTATCGTTCGATGTAATAATTTCTCCGTGTCGTCACCATCCACTGCTTTATTTACAAATTAGAAAGAAAACAATAGAAATGACCATTTAACAAAAATAAACTTTGTCCTTAAAACGTCCCCGTCAAAAAATATTTTGTGACACACTGTCCTGCAGCGATATTAGACGAAATTCGTTCGTCAAAGTTTAAATGTCGTCGATAATTGTCTCCCCTTGAAAGTTTATGTGTTGCCAGTGACGACGATTAACCAGGTAATTTTGAGGTCAGTTTTTTCTATTGATATTTGATAAGAATCAAGTGTTCAGCTGGTGTTTTTAAAAGGTAATTAAATAAACAATTCTGATTTACACTTGTTTAACTTTTTTGTTGATAAATGTGGTAGGAAGGTTTTGACTAAATCCAACTGTTGAGGTTTGAAAAAAATAAAAATGCATATGGTTGTTTTGATAAACAAGATTTATTGCAAAGATAAACAAGAATTTTACTTGTAAGGTAGCAAAAGTAAATAGAACTTTTGATATTTATGAATTGCTTTCTGTGTAATTATAATAGTTATATAGATATAGGGAATTAGGATTCATTCTGTAGTCACTAGCTGGTTCCAGCATTAGTCCTATAAATATGACTTCGCTTTGAGATATTTTTGCTTCTGGGCAAATTGACCGACAAAAACTATAACAAGCCTGTAACGTCTAATATATTGGACTAGTTCCAGCATATGTCCTGCATGTGAGTTAAGAGGTAACCGGTAGTATAATTCTGACTCTGTTGGAAAGGTTAGGCCTGTTTAACTTGCTCTTGGTATTGATAGTTGGTTTAAACATATTTAATTAAGCTCGATTGCGAAACAAGTTATTACAACTTATATTAATCACTTTCGAGTCTGCTTTCTGGAACCAACCAGTACCGGTGTCATATGAAGAAACATGGTCGTGACCCGAATAGGGCTGAAACCCATGATCTCTGGGTTGAGAGGCAGACACCTTAACCACTAGGCCACCGCTCCCCTTGATAGTTTCAAGTGAAATTGTAATGTCTTCATAATAATATATAGAAACAAATTAAACCAAGCTTATAAATAAATCTACTACTTTTTTTTTATATAAAACATCTTTTTTTTAATATTTAATATGTAAATGTTTTTATATTCTTTGATATGTTTGAACTTATTGATAATTAAATGCTAATGACAATATATAAAACAATTTAACAACTCAAAAGGAGGGCTGTAGGAAAAGCTGTTTTAAGACAATTAATTTTTTTCTTACTAATAGCATCAATCTAACTTCGTTTTTGACATACTTGTTTGACATACGTAAGTTAGTTACTCTAAATGAATGCTTTTGAGGAAATTTTTGCAAAATGGACTGTCAGACATTTTTAATTTAGGCTATATATAGGCTTTGGACGAAATGTAGGGCAAAGCCAAATTAAATTGTCTTCACAACTACGATTTGTACTCATATCAGGTTGTTAATAAAAACAGTGTTTCATTATTACACACACTGTGATTAACTAATTTTATCATATTTATTTGTTATGTAAGATAGCTGTTATAATCTACTTTTTATTTTCTTTAGAAAATGGGGCGACTACCAAAAGGCACGCGTACTGCACACATACAGGCCAGCCATGGCCCAGACACTAATATGATGAAATTTTATGTAACACAAAATTCTACAACATATGGGAAACATTTCGCAAACTACAAGCCAAGATCAGGTCATCACACAGGGACTGGCTACTTGTCAAACTTTCGTCCAGGAGTATACTACAATAACAGATTAGACCGACAGGATAACCCCGCTTTAGCGTAATTATTTTTCTTGATATGTATTAAAGATATATTTAATTTTGAGGACTAGTTATAAAATTCTCAAATACCCAATATTACTTAGCTTAATGAAATCATTTAAATTATAGGTCTTTTCCTACTAATCCATGGTCTCTGGACTCAAATTTTTGTCAACGAACTTTGATTTTACTCAGAGATTGTCTATTTTCAGCCCTCAAGTTTTCTGTTACGGGAAATTATGAAGTATCGCATTTTTATTTTCAGGAATATATGTGCTCAAAATTATCGCAGTGTAACCAGTATAGATTTTCAATCTTACAAAGAAAATAGAGGCAATGAGCCATTACCATTCAACACTCACCAGGTTGGATCTGGATTTGTTAGACAAAAGCCTATAACATTTCCTCTTGATAGTGAGGTATGCATACATGTCATAAGTATAAGTACATTTTTAGTTTCTGTAATCATTGCATAAAAAACTTTTAAAATCATAAGATATGGTTCATTAAGTTAATTTTGTACAGTTATCAAATGTATTTACGTATAACAAACATTAAAAGCTACATTTTAACCCTTACCTTGCACGCAGCAACTGTGTTTCTACCAATGGGACTCAGATCAAGTGACACATCCATGCTAACTGACCATGGTCTGCACTGTTTGCTATTTACTTAGTACGTATTTTGAAGTTTTCCCTAAAAAATAATGATCTTGTCCTGATTTTCAAGTCAATTTAAGATAGGGTTAATGACTTATTTTCTGTTTTATATATTTCAATTGTTTTATTTTTAGGCAAAGGGTGTGTTCATTGATACCAGGGCAGCCTCTGCCCCTGCCAACATTTTACCCAAGTCTAAACCTCTACTGCACTCACTGAGAGCTAAAGATCCTGTAGAGCTGGAGAACTGTGGATATGTGAGTTGTTGATCTGTTTTTAGGACTTTAGGACAAACAATTTATTAGTTTATTATGTTTTTTAAAATGTGTGTTGTTATGATACAAATTTACATGTTTATTAACTATGGCTCTTTTATGAAACTTATCTATTTTTAATATGAATTAAAATTAAAAGGAATATTGACATTATTAATGCAATAATCACATTTAGACTTTTTTTAAATCAACCTATCTGTAAGTTGACATGACTCCATATTTTTTTTACTTTACTCTGCATAGAATGTGAATTGCAATAAAGACAGTATGATGTATTTATTGTTTTCAGGGTCCAAAATACATGCTTTCAGAGACCAAACAGAGATTCCTTGGTGCTCAGCCTGACAGAAGTATGTACATGTATTTAACTATCTTGTATTTTAAAGGTGTTTTGAGTGAATTTCCCTATCTTGTATCACTTTAACTTTTCAGTGAAACATCAACAGCCTAAAAATTATTCATTTTTTAACAATATAATTTGCATTATCATTCAAAATGAAAGTGCCATAAAAAGTTTTTATTTCTATACACTCTATTGAGATTGGGATGTTTAAAAAAGTTTGTCTGTTGAATGTTTAATCCTTTAAACTATAACAAACATAAACAGGAAATCAGGTTTACACCTGGTTAAAAAATCCTTTTAGGAAAACCAATTTCATACAAAATTTTATGAAAAAAGCCTTACATGGGTAAAGAAATCCTATAGCCAAGTTATAATTTCTGTAGCCAAAAAAGCAGAATGTTTTTTTATTCATCTTTATCTACTGGAACCAAAAGTAATCAGCCTTTGCCACCAGTATAGAGCCAAGTCAGCCAGCACATTCATATAGCCTGACCCAGCTCTATACTGTTGGTAGCACAATTTTTGCATTTTAATATTTAAAACCCTTAAATATTGAATGGAATATTCAAAGTTGTGCAAATCCTTTGTAAAACCTTCAGCAGGTCAAGGGTTAGATGGTGCTAGGTTTTTATTCCACTTACAGAACTTGGTTATCATTAAAAGTGTGATGCAAATTTATTTTTAAATCAAAATCTTTCAAATAAATTAAAGCATCTTTTAGATTTAATACCCATGTTTAATATGAAACACAGCATAGATTGAAATCACATACATGTAATTAAAATTTTAAAGAGAGGATTTATTGATTCCGTAGGCAGGGGGGAAAACAATAGTTACTATGTAAACTAACAATGAAAGATGTACTTGTCAGTTATTATAACAATATATATTATACTGCAGATGGTGTAAGCTATTACCATGGTAACTATCTATTAATGACATGTAGAAATTGTCATGTTACTTATATATTACATATTTTACTATCTCTGCATTTTCTTTAGGACAAAAACAGCTTTACCTTTACTTTCCCCTACTTCTCTGTAGAAAGGCAATGTTTGAAATGTCGTTTATAATTCCAAAGGCTTTAAAAATTTGTCTTACTTGTAAAAATCTTAATTTATTGGCTGTAGGTTACAAATTCATGGATTTTACTTTAAGAATGAATGATTCAGAACTTCTGTACTTGAAAAAGGATTTATTTTTTTAAGAAAAAATACAACACAGAACAGAAACCATGGAAATGAAGTCTTGAAGATATCAAAGGGTTCTGTAGTAACATAGAGAACTAGTTCTAGATTTTTAGAAAGAATTGAGATTAACATTATTTCACAGGTGACTTTTGTCATAGTGTAATATTTAAGTTATGATAAGATTAATTTATTTACTGATAAACCATAAACATACATGTACTTCATCAATGACCATGAATACATGTATTGTGTATATGATAATGAAAGTTTAAGAGAACACTGAAGTGATGTAACTAATCATGACAATGTTGAGCCCAGAATATTACATTTCAACTTTAATCAGACATTGCCTTTCTCAATATCTTGTAGAAATTTTCCCGTCAATATTCTGACTTCCATGTTATAAAATACAAGACCCAGAAGCTTGGGAATAGAGATTTAGCTGTAGATTTATATTATTTATTACCTTTCAATCCTTCCCAAGGTTAGCCCTAAATGTCTAAAATAAAGAGTTTTAGTCCAAGTTACATAAAATCAAAACAAAGTTGACAAGTTATAGATGGAAATGCCTTTTAAAGTTTAAGCCTTTTAAGTGACAGTACCGACTCCATTAAAAAGAATATTCCATGAAGATCTACTAAATACCATTCTTTAATCTTACTTGTTACCTCCCTTGTATAAAGAATTTTCTTAGATGTTGACAACTGTATTAGTACCAAGAAGACAACTGTATAAGTACCAAGAATGATATATGAACTATATATTTATCAGAAAATATTGTCATTCATGATTTAGCACTATCATTCCATTTCTTTATAGAAATTACATTTTTCCTTTTGTAATGTATGTTGTAATCCTTTCATGTTTATACTGAGTGTCTTGTATGTCATTGTGTTATCATGACAGTAAGGAGTGAGGCTGCCTTCTCCAGGCTGTAATACTACCTTTACTTTTCCTGTTAAAATTTATCCCAGGTCTCAAGAAAGTTAAACATGCTGACTTTCTTGTCAATCTAAATAAGATAAAATGGATGTGAAACAATTTGCATAATTAAAAGCATGCATAACTAGGACATCTATAGAATAGTCAATCATCTGGTGTACTATCATACTATGTATAAACTGAATAGATTTTTATTTTTGTATCAGTACTACTCTTTTCAGTATTTTCTTTCTCATTTATCAGTACATAGCTTTTGTTCTTCAATAGGAAGATAGTATAGTTTCTATCATTATATAAAATATACTGAAATAATGTATCATTAAACTTTTTCATTGCCATTTATCACTGTCTTTCTCTGTCTCTCTTACTATATGAATAGAATTATCACTAAATTACATTATATATCACATATTTTAGCCTCACAGTGGTATATTATATATATTATTACATGTATTATATTAGGAAGATATCTGTACATGATGCATGTTATTTCATCTCTATAGTTGTAGAATATTTGGGAGACATTGGTAGTTTTTGTAGTTATTCTTCCCTGGAACAATTTACCCCTCAACTTTATTTTGTTTTGTTTATTTCAAAAGAACATTTTAGTGTTTGATTTTTCAAAGAATAGAGGTATTTTTTATCATAATTTTATAACTTTTGATCTGCCACAATGTTGTTTTTGTTAAATTTATAATTTTTTTCCCATTGAATTAATGATAATATTGTATATTATACAAATATGGACTTTTTAGCTGGTGAATATGATGTGATATGTACTGAAAAAATTAATACTGACCGAGGCGATAGAATTAAGAAAAAATGGTGAATATACTCTGAAAATCTATTTTTAGGAAAAAACAGTGAATATACTCTGATATTGAACCTGTTATTTTTTACAAAAAGTTGCTTGTTAGCCAAACAGGGAAAGGCATTTCAAAGCTATTTATAGATTATATAATAACATTTTTTATTGTATGCATGCATTTAATTTATTTTGCTATTTTACCATGCTTTTTCTGTTTGAAGATAACAAATTACAAATACAAGCACTGTGTTATAAAGTTTGATTAAAGCACCTGTATAGTCAGATTTTCTCTATATAACATAATTGACTAGACATGAAATATCTATCATTATATTATAGTGGATACATCAGGAAAGACAGTTGGACCGCAGGAATTCTCCGGATATGTACACGCATACAATGATGAACCTATTACATTCATCCCAGGAAATCCTCACAAAAATGAAAGACCTGTAAATATAACAAAATATTTCACATTCTAGAACAAAAAACTTTCTTACCTGTAAATACAGCAAAATATAACTCATTCTAGAAAAAATTCTTATCAGCTGTTTTTATTCCTTCCTTTATTAATGACTATACTGACTTTACATTCAGGATCAGCATTAAGGTTAATATCAGATATTACAATTGAATTGTTGTCTAAATTCTTCTCACTGTTCTCTCATTGTATACTAATTAAATTTGTGCCATGATTACTGAAGGAACTATTTAATGTATTCAAATAGAAAATATTTATGTATTTCAATTTTTTATCGACTACTGATATTATAAGACACATTTCAAATGTCATTGCTGTGATTTCTACATTATGTTATCAATTAATGTACCTGTACATGATTTGTTATGCTTTTCAGGGTTGGGCAACAATGAGGCCAACAGGTCCAAGTATCATGAAGACAAGTTTCCAACCATCTTCTTATCCAAAGGTAAAACCCTTTACTTACCTAGTTCTATTACAAATATCACATGGAACTTCTTCAGCTGACCCCCTTGTATTGATTTTTAATGCAAATTTTTTTATCTTTGACTGGCTATTTTTGTTGTTAGAACTGAAATTAATCGTTTATTTACAATTTTGTGAATGGTTATGATGGTAAGATATCCATCCAAACTATTAACCCTTTTACTGCCATAGGGACAGCATATGCCGTCCCTATTATTTTCGGTGTATTTCCAAACCTCCTTCTATAATAAAGGTAAAATTATAATAACAATATATAATAATAAAATATAATGAATTTATCATACCTTATATTGATTTTTATATGCAAAAATTTTTTATATCTTTGAACTGGCTATAGTTTATTATAGAACATTAATAAATTAATTATTATTTACAAAATTCTGGAAATGGTGATAATAAATAAGATATCTGCATCAAAGGTTAATGACAGCATTTTCTAACTATTTTTATGTAAGTTTTTAAACATTTTCAACTAGTTTGTCAATAATATTTCATGTAATAATTGAGACCTAAAAGCTTTAAGCACTGTAACATGAAATAAATCTGTGGAATTATTTCTTAATTATTTCTATTCTATATGATTCAGAATTATGGAAATGAGCCATTTTAAATTAAGGTGTTTATTTTGTATATAGGGAGATGAACCGTTCTCTACAGTATCACACGGTTCAGACCGAGGTTCAGGATTTGTACGAGAGAAGTCAAAGCCTCTGTATGTACACAGAGTGATGGGCGATGCGTATGACAAGGCTGGAGATGTACCACAACTGCGTCTTGATAGAACACAGAAAAATGATCCAACAGAATATCTCAATATGCAACACCCGAACAATTTCTCCTCGTTAGTAAATTTTGTGATATCAAATTACACTCGTTACAACAGTGCACTGTATTCTTATGTCATGGTCACAGTTGATTGCAGTTTAGTTATAATACAATTTAAGTTTCCTTTTAATAAGGATGTGATTTATAATATATTTTTGTAGAAATAAAATGAATTTTTTTTTTGTCTTCTTCCATAAATATTAAGCTTATTATTTGTGCCTTAACCTTTTTGTCACTTCGAAATTAGTTCTAGTAATTACTATTGAATACAATGTCATGTACATAAATTTTTCTTTTCAAACACTTGAAATCTTTATAAACCTTACTTCTATTAATGGTTTTGTCTTTTTTCTGTTTGTTATTTCAGCATTATAATGGACACATACAAGGGTCAACAAAGACCATCTCAGACAGAGTGTGACCGCCTGGGTCGTACAGGCACTGGGAGTCAGGAATTGTCTGGATACAGTGAGAATAATGATAGATTTGTTGCCACAGACGACAACCCAAAACGTTTTGTTACTCACTATATGACCAGGTAAGCAAAATAAAAAGAGACCTAGATAGTGTAAATCTCTTTTGATGCTTCTTATAAATGCTAACTAAGATTACAAAACTGGTAATTGATGAATCTTATTTTTCTTGAAAGTTACATACTTTAAATGTAAAATGTATTGACTAGATAAAAATGCTTTAAAATAAAAGTCAATGTAAGAACATTTACCTAATTATGTATCCATATTCAAATGTTTGAAGTAAAAATTCGACAGCTAATATGAAAATATATATGTCTTAATAATGTTTTATGCACACATATAATTTGCATAATCATGATGTATTGTAAAATGTATTAGACATTAATATGTAAATGTATATATCAATTGTTGGGTTTGATTTTAGATTCAATGATCGTACAGAGACCGGACTAGATCGTGAAGGACATTGTCGAGGTGGGTTACAGCGCCAGAAACCTGATGGTTTTACAAAGAGCACCTCTGTTCACAATTACGGACCTGACATACAATCTACAGAAAACTTAAGAAGACTTCAACCATATGTAGCAAGGTTAGTCGTACAAATAATACTGTTTATTTATTTATTTGATTGGGTTTTTAATTCACACCAACACGGTAAGGGTCATGTGGCGACATTCCCAGTTCTTTGGTAGAGGATGACTTTACGTAAGCTGGCTTGGTTGCTTTATTACATGGCAAGATTTAAGGGTAACTGACCTGATGCTGGACACCTTAACCACTAGGCCATCACGCCCTCTATATACAAATCAAACTGATTTCAATTTTATTGATAGAATGAGTTCCCTGAATGCTTTTCTATTCAAATTTGAAATGGTAATTGTCTCGTTGGCTATAATAGACAGATATTTATGACATTTAAAAAAGATTGATCTAAAATATTTCTTGCTCAAATTAATGAACTACAAATTACTTACTGTAATTGCTTCATATTTTGTACGCTAATTTAGAATGTTCACTTGGCAGCGAGTTTTATTCAGTATTTACTATAACTAACAAAAACAATTTGCGTTACTTTGAATTTCAGGAGTATACAAGCCCGGGACGTGTTTTTTGATGATCACACATATGATAGCAAGTTACACAGTTCCCAGCAACAACCTTTAGCAGCCATGTCGTAAAGACTTAACACGCCTGTGTGTCCGTCCATTTTAGTGTCAATATATAATATATAACAGTATTTTTCATTTTGTAAATAGCAGAAACATTGATAAAAAGTATTTTTATTTGTGATAAAATTGCCTGTTTAAACTTATTTTATAAACAATTTTACACATTATATTTTGAACCTTGTTATTTTTAAATCAGTTGAATGTGGTAAACATGATTTGTTATGAACTTTTACATTTTTGCTATATTCTTGTTCTTTTATTATTCTTTATACATTCATGTTATATGCCATATTTGGCAAAAATTAACAGAAATAAGAAATAAATTCTCATTGATAGTTAAAAAATTGCTATTTTTAGCTCGACTTTTCTATGAAAAGGGGAGCTATCCTACTCGCCCCGGCGTCGGCGTCGGCGTCGGCGTTAGCGTTGGCGTCACACCTTGGTTAAGTTTTTCGTACCACCCCACTTTATTTCAGAAGTATTACAAGTATGGCTTTGAAACTTACCATACTTGTTCACCATCATAACCTCCATCTACAGACAAGAGTACATAACTCTGTCAAGGTTTTTGACAGAATTATGGCCCTTTTTTGACTTAGAAAGTGTATTGAGCTTGGTTAGAGTTTTTTGTACCACCTCACTTTATTTCAAAACCATTGGAGGTATTGCTTTGAAACTGACCATACTTGTTTACCATCACGACCTTCATCAACAGACAAGAGGACATAACTCTGTCAAGGTTTTTGACAGAATTATGCCCCTTTTTGACTTAGAAAATACATTGAATATGGGTAAAATCCACTTATTGCCTTAACCCTTTGAGATATTGCTTTGAAACTTTTAATGCTATTTCACATCATTACCCCCATCTGTACGCAAGAGAAGGTAACTCTGTCAAGGATTTGTTTTAAAAATTAAGGCCTTTTATCGACTTAGAATCTTGGTTAAGTTTTTAGTACCAGTCCACTTTTTGACTGAACTGTTTGAGATATTAATTTGAAAGTTGGAATACTTGTTTACAATCATGATTCCCAAACATGTCCAGGAGAAGGTAATTCTGTCAAAGATTTTATTTGAATTATGGCCCTTAACTGTCAATGTTTTGTATTATAGGCAAGCACTAAAAAACTTAAAAAATCTAAAAAAATTCATTCCTATCCACTTGTTCACTTTACCATAAATTATGTCATATAAACATTGCTGTAATATTCAAGGGTATCAAACAACTAGTTATTTTTCTCTTTTTGTACTTGAAATTAAAATCAGTAGTATATGCATATTTCACATTTTATCTCGCCTATTTGATTGGTGGACAAGTTACACAATTCAGTAAAATAATTCTTCACTAAATATCTTAATGCTCATGGCCATTGTTCACTTTAAAAATACAGAGATTCTTGTATTGCCTTTTACTGCAAAAACTTTTTTTATTGGCAAGCAATAAAAAAGTCGAGCGCGCTGTCTTACGGACAGCTCTTGTTGTTTATATTTTGATAAGAAAAATAGTGATTTCCTTTCAAGTTACTTATTTAAAGATTTTACATCATAGTCATGTTTAAAGTTTGTTCACATTTTTGCCATTCATTTTTTATATGTTGCACTTAAGATATTAAAGGTTGAAAATTTCATTTAGTACAATTGTAATTTCACTAATGAATTTACAATGTTTATAGAGAAGGGGAAGTCTTAGTACGAATAGTTAATCCACTTTGAAACTTTGTGAAAAATTGAAATTATTAGTAAGATGAGTGATGTAGTTAGATAGTTATTAATAGTTTGGATCGAAGACTTTAATCAATTTACAATATATGAAAACTTTAGTAATATTTTACCATGGTTACACAATAAATCCTGCCAGTCAACAATCATATAGATAGTGTCAATCATTTAACTTCACAATAGCAATCATTTTATAATGTAAAATATTACAATCAGCTGTCCCTAATATGAAATGATGTTAGAATGGTTCTAGGTCAAAGGTTATAAATCTGAGGAAACAAGAAACCAGTTATTAATTCCTTGCTCTCAATTTCAAATCGACCAATGGCTTGTAAGGTATTACGGGCTTCAAATCAGTAATATTTGTATTTATTTTATAATTTTATTTGAACATTCATCAGACAGATCTCTTTAGAACTAAATCTTTCAGTATTTGGTATTGTTTTAGCAGTTATATGGCAAGAATGCCAGTTGGGTTTGAACTTTAATTAGGACTCACTCCTAGAGGTTTTTATTAAAAAACTTTGGTTTTATTTTCTATGATGTATAGTATGTGTATTTCTAATAACCACCACTGGCAGTATGTGTTTTATATTATAACTTTCTTTGTAAACCATAACCACTATTTTGACAAGAATATTTTACAGTTAAAGGAGACAAAATATTTTAAATCATTCATTGTGCTCAATGTCCTTGTTACAGATTCTCTTTTACAGTTGTTACCTCTATATAATGGAATATATTATATATTTAAAGTTTTATGTTTTATTTTGTGCTTGACTTTAACTTGCCACCAGTATTGAGTCAGGCCGGCATCAGGCCTGGTGCTTTACTGCTGGTAGCTCAAGTTCAGTATCCCAGAACTTTTGAAAGGACTGTTCCAGTTTTAAAGATTGAGGCATAAATCCATAACACCATGTAAATGTTGGCAAGTTAAGGATTTATTCAAATTATAAATTTATTTATTGCGTTTTCTGTTATAATCTCATAAATAGCTATACTAGGTATAAACGAACAAAACCTACTTTTTTGTTAAGTTTATGACTTGAATTACCAGTAATTTTCTATGCTTAATTGTTGTTATTTAAGTGTTGCAGTTTTATTTTTTTTTATGTAAATCAGCTATTTTTGTTTTTTTATTTGCTCAATAAAACCTTTTTTAAAAAGATCAGTAATATTTATATATCAATATGCTCATTCCTAATTTGAAACCAGTTAAGTTTTAAAATATTAATTAAATTTTTATTCAAATATATATATACCGGTATTTACCGGTAGGTGTTACTTAATAAAACTGATGTGTGTTAAATGTTAAATATTTTGATATAATCTCATTTTAAGCTTTAAATATTGATGTTGTTTTACAAGCTACTGGCTTGTTGTTTCTATTGTTGCTTGAACTGTTTGTTTATATATCCTAGCCTAATGTAATTTATAATGAAGTCATTCAGTTTATTATAATTATTGTTTTTATTATAGAATATCAATAAAATATGACGTACCCAAAGGACAATTCTAATTTCAATAGAAAATATCAACTTAAATGTGTAAAGATGTTGATTTTGCATACCAGAAACCATTATCTTTATATGATTGCATGGTGCACAAAGTCTTTGTAATCTGAAAATTTGTTAATTTTTGAATTCTGTGATAATTATATATTATATAAACATACATGATTTTGATCACTATAGTAATTATTGTATATTGTGCGTGTAATGTGGCGTGTTTTCAGTGTTGATGTTGAATTGTGCAATCCTCGCATACTTCTAGCTTTATCCATTGTATATACAATCCCTTAATGTGCTAGAATGGTTCTAGGTCAAAGGTTACAAATCTAAGGAAAAGAGAAACCAGTCATTAATTTCTTGCTCCTGATTGGTTGATTCAATTTCAAATCGACAAATGGCTGCGCTGAATCTTCAGAATGGTTTATTTACTTAGTTTTGTAATGTTTGACTGGTGTTTTCACCAGGCTATGTCAAATAGGCTATTTCATCATAATATCCTAGTCTGGTTTTTGGGTTTTCTAAACTATAACTTTTATATTATATATTTCTATAGCTGCATAGCTTTCAAATTGCTTTTTGTTGAAAATGTGCAGATTATTAGTACTAATAACCCTATAATCCAAAACAATTATATACAAAATGAGCTTTGTCCCTTATCCCTTACGGCAATATTTTATCAATTTTCTAAAAAATTTAAAAAGTAACTTACAAAACAGTAAAGAAAAATAAGTTTATTTATTTTGTCAGCATGTACATCTTTACTGCCTTTTGTGAACTGCCGACAATTATCTGTAGATTATTTCACTCAAAATTTTTTTGTAGCATTAAAATGTACAAAAAATGTTTTATCCCCAGCTTTGTAAAATTATATGGGGGAAATATTGGAACTTCTTATTTCTCCGAGGAAATCTAAGGTAACGTTTTTTTCTTGAATTTCTTTCATTTTATGAAGTATTAACATTTTTATGCTACTTTTTTCTTTGCACCATTGTGAAAATATGAATGCTACAATAAAAAATACATTTCTAATTTATTGTTCTTGTTCATCTTTAAAGTAAATTTAAAATATAAAATTATAAAAGAAAAGGAAACTTTTATCACTGTTATGGTTTATATTGAACACAAATATGACATAATACATATGTAGTATTTCTATAGACAGTGATATAAAACAAAATATATGATATTCTGCAGCTATGCTTGCAAATTTTTGTACAAGAAAAAAGGACATAAGAATAAAGATCACATTTTACATGATGTTTGACAAAAATTCCTACCTGGAATGGATCGGATATTTCTTCAGTTAAAACCTCAGATTTCAGATAGAAAAAAGATTAATATTTTATATGGAAAAGATTATTAATGTATTTGAGAATATAGTTATATAGAATATAATTATAGAATGTTATACTGGAAGTGTTATAAAATGTACTGAACTGTTGACACAAGTCTCTGGTGTATTAATGTACATTATTAGTGTACATCACTGACAACATTGACCTCTCTAAACATATACATCACATATTTAGCTGAGAAAGCTTTATATGAGCCGCATCACGACAAAACCAACATAATGGCTTTGCGACCAGCATGGATCCAGACCAGCCTGCGCATCCGCGCAGTCTGATCAGTATCCATGCTGTTCGCTATCAGTTTCTCTACTTGTTATAGGGTCTGTAAGCGAACAGCATGGATCCTGATCTGGATCCATGCTGGTCGCAAACCCATTATGTTGGTTTTGTCGTGACGCGGCTCATATGATAGTTGTTGAACTTTATCCAGTAGATTTAATTCATTACCTGTAATGTAAATCTATGTCCCTAGATACTTTATATCAAATGTCTCGGAAAATGTCAATCAAACCAATCTAATCTATCAAACTCTAATACTGTCTCATCTATGCTGACTTTTGAAGGTTTTTATGCACTTTCATCATGACAATACACCGTTAAATCAGCTTTTAATTTAAAAAAAAATAAAATGGGCTAAAAAATGTATTTTGTTTTAACGATTATATATTTTTTTTTATATATATATTTTTTCCATGGCAATATGTCGAACTGTATCTTTGAAAAAAAAAAAACAAGAAAAGAAAAGGAGAAAAAACAAGACTGAAATAACTTCCTACATCCAATCTATATGTATTTACTAAAACCTTTTTCACCACAGCATAATTTACAATCTTTTATTGAAGGTGGTGATGAAACTTACAGACTTTTGCCCATTTCTTCATTCATGGCTGGTACATTTTCATTATTCTGGGGGCCTCTTGCCTCTTCTCATAGAATAGCATTCCAAAGCAGTTATTCTGTGGTTCTATGAATTATTCATTACTGTACATGAACAGTGTCAATCAAACCAAATGTGAAAAAAAAATCTTTACTAAATGGGTCACACTATTTTACCAAAAATCTCTTCATTCATAGTGAAAACCTTTAATTCTGCTTTCTTAAAAAACAGCCTTTTTTAACATTTGTGGTTAAAAAGCAAAGAATTTTATTAAGAGATGGAAGGCTAGGACTTAAAATTAACATGTTTTGACTTCACACAAATTACGGTAGATATGTTATGTTTTAAACTTTACACACTATAGATGGTTACAATACGAATATAATTTATGGTGTCATTAGAAAACTGGCAGATTTTTTAAAGAAAAGATCAACTTTACTTGACTTGTAATAGGGAACACAATTTCCCATGCATAGGTTATCCATTCTTTTATTTATATATTGACATAATCTGTAAGATTTTTTCATAGATTTCAGTAAATTTCTGTGATTGAAATATTTTACTCAAGGATGAGCATAGTATATCTTTAAGAGATGGTTGGGACTGGGGAAATAGAATGATGCCAGTCAATGCTATACATATATAAAGGAAGTTTCATATGTCACTGTACTGTAGGGATTTCTATAGTTTTAGTGCCTGTAGTGCAGATGAATCATAATTAAAATAGAACAGACAGGCGGAATCCAATTCCATTAAAGAAATCACTGTAAGATTGAAATGTACCATCTTAAAATCAGTATATTTAGAGACCAGTCTAGAAGTAAGAGTTATAAAAACAGTTAGAAGAGAACAGATTATTCCCTGTACTCATATAAACGAGTGATGGCACATTAATTTAATTGAACTTGTTGATTGTTCTAAGATTAATGTGTATGTAAGTATGATTCCGAGGTCAAGTAAGAAACATTGAACAGTTCAAGTGTTGTTTTTTTATAAGATAACAATCTACTTGTGTAAATATATATCCAGCACAAAAATACACATGTTTCCTTTATGTCTAAGGAAATGTTACAGATTTTCTTCAGTTATAAAAACTATCTTCAACCCTTAAAAGATTTTTTATTACACAAGCATTCAGTCTAATAGTGAAATCTGTCATAAAAGTGTAAAATTTTAAAATACTTTTACCAAATGTCTCAATAAAACTAAAGGAACTTGTTTTTTATGATACCAACATAAAACATTGCAAGAGGATGATTAAACAATGAGGCAAACAGAAGATCATAAGAAAACACCAGGGACAAGTTGCCCAAATCACATCTTAGAGGAACAGATTAAAAATGCAAACACTATAGCATAGGTGAAATGGATAAAGAACAACATAAGGATAAATAGACAAAGTAAAATGATATATAAAAAAAATCAGATTCACAAATTTGTTTTATTTAAAGGATTTACTTGGCAGAAATGAATTACTTAACCCATTACTTCATGAGCATTTTGTGAAAAATGGCTGTTTTCATTGAAAAGTCTCCCGTTACAAGTTCAAATTGCTATAATACTAAAAAAACTGCTTCAACACTAATCAAACTTGGCACAAATGTTGACTGGACCATTGCCTTTGCAACAACATGCTCAGGCTTAAATTTTCTGTTACCATGGCAACGAGGGGACATCTCAAAATTGCCAAAAATCACTATTTTGCGTTGATTTTTTCCATCAAAATTGATTTCAAAGTGCTGCAACTTCTCAATGGATTGAGATAGAGTCAAATGCTTTTCAGCGTTGGTTACACGTTACCTTATGATCAATCTGGGGTCATTTACAGCCTCTCACAAGTCCAAAATTTTCTTGGCGATGAGGGGGACTGCCGCCCCCCTTCAAACCCCCCTATCTTTTGGTTGGGGGGCCGCGCCGAAAAAGAGGTCACTTTTTTTAACAACATTTCTCAAACAAAAACAAGTATTGGGGGCCTAAATAAGGCATTTTTTCATCATTTGAGACAACAAAAAGGGGGGGGGGGGTGAAAAAGGCGTTAAAAGGCGTGTATATGAAGTAATGGGTTAATATAGCAAAAGAATTGCAGCCACCTTTTATCCCTGGGTGATCATAAAAGGTGACTAAATGGGTTTGATTAACTGGAGTTTATGCATCTCTTAGCTCTAGCAGGTGAGGTGGTTTTGACCTCTGATGTTGCTTTAAGTTTATAAAACCCAAGGTAAGCCTAAATCACCTTTCCTGTTACGGTGCCGTATGACCTATACTGTGTTGGTGCGTGGAAAACCAAACAAACGAAAATGATCATATGGACCATAGTGCTGTGTGTTAAATGCTAGGACTGCAGATGAACCTTCAGCTGGTCTTACTTACCCAGCAACTGATTTTGAGATGTGGGCTTTTGTCCTAAATTCAATAACTACAAAAAAAAAAATAACTTTATTCATTTTTATGTTTTTTATTTTTCTGTCCAAGCAGTAACAACAAAACAAACATATAATTTTGAATACACTAAATTTAGTGAGCAAAATAAATAGTTGTCTCATTTTTTTATCTACATATATTAAAATAATCTAACTTATCAACAATAACAACTCAAAATATAAAACCAGTTTCAAAATAAAAGCCAATTTTAGTGATTTTATCAACAGCTTCAGCAACAGTAGGTAAAATGTGGTCAATATTTTCTAATATTAATTCATGAAAGGAAATGATATGGTTACAGTGATAAAAAGAAACTACTAGGAATGTAACAAATAAGGGTAAAAACGGAAATCTATGGAATCAAATATATAATTGCAAACTGAATTTGTAAGTACTCCCTGCAAAAGCTGTTTGTTATAATTACAAGTCAATAAAAATTTTTTAGAGCCACCACAAAAAAGGGCCAAACCTGACTTTTTTTATAAATGCAAAAATATTGATAGAGGCCGTAACAAGTGAAGGTTTGTCACAGATCAAGGTCATATTTGAATTACTCACTTTGAAATTTTGATCTTTTGTAGAAAATTTCATAAAGTATAACAGACCTAAAAGATCTTTTAAAATTTTAAATCATCTTCACTTCAGGCAGTTTGATGTTGTTCAACATGTCATTCGGTCCAAATTTTATCTGTACATAAATACTATGTTTTGCCAAATTCAAATGAATTTTCATATCTGTTATTAGAGGGTCAAGCACAATTAAAGGTCAAGGTCACAGTCATTCTTGAGTTATATCACATGAAGATTTGTACAAAGTGTTGCTATGTCCAAATTCAAATCAAATCCATTTATTATTATCAATGAGTTTGCTAATTTTTACTTTTACTTTGAAGGTCAAGGTTACTGAAAGGTCTAAGTCTGAAGTGAATTGCTCCACTTGGTAGTTATATCTTAAGTGGTGGTTAGTTCAAAAATAAATCAAATCAGTCAAAAAATGAGAAAATTATTGCAATTGCAATTGTCAAGGTCATTTTAAGGTCAAGTTTGTACCTTTCCTGCTCAGCATGAAAATTTCATGGTAATTTTTGGTTTGTCCAAGATTAAATCCAAATCCTCCATCAACAAAAAAAATGTTATGGCAATTTTTAGAAAAATTCAATACTTTTAAGTCATCTGCTGCTGATAGGCAATACCCCTACACAAGTTACATAAACCATGGCTTCCTTTTCAATTTATTGATTGAACAAGGAAGTGGTGACATACTTACAGACTGACCTGGTCACAGTAAATGCCTCCACGTTTTAAATGGAGGCATGAATATGTTAAATTACATATTACACATCTGGAGAAATAAAAACAAGCAAATTACAACAGTAAAATATTTGATAACAGTTCTCAGTTCCTACATTTTCTTTACAAAAATTTAATAAAATATTCAAATGAAAATAATCCTTTGACACATATAGAAATTCCACAAGTACATTTCTATATGTATCTACATATGTATATGAATGAAATGTAGACAAAAAAGGGAATACATTTAAATATACATATAAATAATATTTGGGACTTAAAATGGGACAGGATAAAAAATTGCACATATTGAAATCAAAATTATACTACAGTCAAACGTGTATTAAGCGACCGGGCAAGGGAAACACCAAAAACGGTCGCTTAATGAAACGGTCTCTTAAGACAGTCAGCATGATATAAAAGTCAAAATTTATAAATGACATCTTTTTTATTCGATGGGATTGTTTTTCAACTTCATTTTTATATAAATGTTGAATAATAAGTACGGTCCGATAATCTAAACGGATGCAAATGTAAAAATAACGTTCCGATATTTATTGACAAAACAGTTTTGATCCATTACGTACATGTTTTACATTTTTTCCAGAATTTTTTAACTTCTCCGTTGTTTTTCCTTGTCTCCAACACGAAAACCCTATTAGTGAAGATGTTTTCTGTTGTGAATTTTTTCATTTGAAATAAACAAACTACATCTATTTGTTACGATTAATTTAATGGCTGATCAAGTTCAAGGTCAATTCAATGCAGTCTAAATGTCAACAAGCGAAGCGTATACACCATCTCAGTTTGGGCGGAGCGTTGCATTGTTTATCCGATATTATTGGATAAAACACGTCACGCGTATACTTAACTTCATTTGCATACGCTAAAACGGTATGGGAAATAGAGTTTTTCACACGTTTATTGTTGTGTTTTGATTGCTGACACTTGTGACATAACGAGGTGGCGTTCTCTTAAAACACAATTACTTGACAGGTAAAAGTGGTCGTTTAATGAAAAGATTGATGTCAATTAGGTGACTAATTAGCGGTCGCTGGTCGCGTTGAGCAAAAGTCGCTTAATACATTAAAGATATAGAGAGAAAATGATCGGGGGGAATTTAAAGTGGTCGTTTAAGACAAAAGTCGCTTAATACACGTGGTCGCATGGGCAAGTTAGACTGTACTTACATCACATATAAGGAACACACTGTCTCAACAATTCTTCATCAAAATTCAGAATTCAATAGTTTATATGTCATAAAAACAATACTTTTTGTTCGCAATTTTGACACAAATTTATAATCATAATAAATATATTGCACATAGTTACTGTCTAAAATATGTACCGTATACAATATAATTTGTTTGTTGTAAATATATGGCCTATTTTAACACATACTGTTAACATATAATCGATATTGCTTATTTAAAAAATATCTAAATAAAACTTATTAAGTCTATATATATATATAACCAGAGCTCTTCAATTATTTAACAGAAATGTTTTAACATATCACATGATAAAGCTAGTAAACAAAAATAAATTGCCCCCTTTTTTCTGTAGAGTCAAAGTGAAATAAATAAAAAATAAGATATCATTTTTTACAAAAAAACAAGATCATGGACTTAGAAAGATTGCTGTTTTTCAAACGAAAATTATAAAAAAAAGCCCAAAATTTCCGTTTTGAATTAGAACATTTAGAATATGAGGTTTTAAATTATTTATAAACCACAAATGAAATTATACTTTTGCATATCTTGTTTATTTAAAACTTCAAGTCTTATCATTCCTAATGAAAACAAACTAAGTCCTACCACTAAAAAACAAAATTACTATTCCCTCATGTAAACAACATAGGTCTTACTTAGAAAAAATAAAATAAATATTTTTCTACAAAACAAAACAAAAAAAAACCCCAACATTTCCTCATGAAACAAATATATTGAGCTTAAAAAAGATGCACACATGTACACAAACACACTTAAAAAAAAATAAAATAATTCCATGATGGAAATTATGCTGAATATATTCAGTTTTGTAAATTGCCATTAACCCACTTAACAATAAATAATTAGATTAAGTATTCCTAGAGGAGAAAGATTAAGTATTCCTATTGGAGAAGCCTCATGTTTTAGATATCTGTACAGACAAATTATTGATACATTTTGTAGACTTGTTAATGGAAACTACTGGCTGTGACCTCTAGTTTATGTTATGGAACAAAAACTAATGGAAGGGAATTGATTATAAACTCTGACATCAAGTCATGAAATCACCCAACTTTACAAACCTAAACTATAAATTGCTTCCTTAACAAGATTTCATTAAATTCTTCAGTTAATTCTGTCAATAATGATGGAAGCAAGGCGGCTTTTGTGTCAATCAATCTAGAGGCTGTTACATTAGAAGGTTAAACCAAATATACAAAAGATAAAAACAACAAGACTTGTAGTTGGAAACAGAAGGGACAAATGAAGGAAATTACCATGACCTTTAAGATACAACAAAGGCAAAGTTACTATAAAAAGAGTGTTACAATATTAATCAATAAATGTCTCACCCCTTGGTATGTGCACATTGTGAAGAGGCAAAGGACATTGGCAGATTTGAAGCTTTCATGGACTTCTTTTCACCAAGAAAGCTCTGGCAGGTTAAGATCCTGGGTGCAGTTTTTGGACATGGAGGGCAGATCCAGGAAGAGTCGAGCAACTCTCACAATTTAACAACCAGCTGCCAAAGTCCTGACTAAAGCCAAAGAATTGGGAGGGACAACCAGAAAGGGTGTTAGGGTGCATTAGGAAAGTCATTTATTTAAGTTGCATTATTACTGAACATTAAATGTAAATAAGCCATAAACTATACTAAAGATATTAATACTGATTGATTCAACACCCACAAGATCTCCTTTAGTTTATAATAAAAAAAAAATGTCAGATTTTCATAACAGCCTTAAAGATATATATTATGTGAAATGTTTAAGTACTAAAAATAAAGGGTAAAACAGTTACAAACAACTTGTATTGAATATTCCTATTATGGATAATGTTAGAAAAATAATACACATGTATATATGATCATAACAGTCACCCAAAGCATTTTCTAACTACAAATTTAAAATGATTAACAAAGGAAGGGGGAGGCTTAGGAAATCTTAAGTATCTATACATCAGTTTCCACAATAGGTAGGTCCTCAGAATTAGCCGATATAAGAGATAAACGTTGTTCTGATTCCCCGCTAGTTGAGCTAGCAAATGTAGAATGGCACGAGTTACTATGAAATAATCTAGTATCACCATCATCTGGGCTACTTAAAGTTGATATACGACCCATGTTACAGTTATCTTTCCTGTGACCAGTTTCTGAATTAGGTCTAACAGACTCTGTGATAGTCCTACCTTCTGAGTCTGAATCCATTCCTTTTAATAAACATGTCTTATCATTATTATCTGAATCTGAATTATTTTCTTCTATCTCATCAAGGTCAACACAGGTATGATCGTTTTCAGCTGGATTAAATTTCCTATCAGCCATATGAATACCATCCTCAGAATTTCCCCTATCCTCACAGTATCTCTCATTTCCCGAAGTTTTATTAGAAATATCACAATTTTCAGAATCAATATTTTCTTGTTCCTGTACAGAAGATAGTTTATCTTCACTGCAGAACTTTGGTAAACTTTTAGGGTTAAATGCTGGCTCACTTCCACGTGTCCTGAAGTTCTTTTTTAAGGATTTATCATTTAGAAACACATCACTTGTGTCTTTTAAATGGGCAATGTCTCCTTCTTCAGTTGAACGTTTCATTTGATACTCCTCAGATAAACCTTTTAATCTTGATTCAGAATGGGAGTATTGTAAAACTTTATTAGAAGGATGAGAATTTAGTTTCTGACTTTCAGACAGTTTGAGGGGCTTGGCTGGAGCTACAAACAGCTGTGGGTGATAGCCCACACTTGCTGCTGAATATATCTCATTAGGATCAAAATAACCATACTGAGTAGTTTCTACAGGAGAATGCCGCTCATATACTTCTTCTTCCTCTTCTTCTTCTACTACTTTGCTATCCAACTTTTCATTTTCTTCATTCTCAAGTTTCACTTTTTCATCATCATTCATGTTTATTGGATCTTGTTGAGATTTTGAGTCGGAATTGTTACTATCTTGCTGAGTAAATGCAATATCTATGCTTTGAGAGTCTTTATCCAAACCTTCTTGACTGTTAGTGTAATCCATATTTGGTAAAAGATTATTTAAAGAGCCTTGGGAAGCATGTGCTATTGCACTGAGATCTGAGGTTTGTAGAAATTGGTTTCTTCGTAAAAAGTCCCCAACACTTCTACTTTCATTTAAATTGTTTTTAGTATTAAAATTTAAAGAAGCAGTTTTGTCATCATTTTCACATAAATTTTCAGCCGAATCGTCACTTCTCACACAAATTTCCGGAGATTGTTGTATAGTGGCAAGTTTTGCGGACATATTCTCAGACCTTTGTTCGCCTTTTGGTATTGAACCAGTTCTACTGAGAGCACTTATACTTGATGCAGCAGACAAAGCCTCGGGACTAGCTAATGGTGCTTGTATTAGCTCAGCATCCAAGTCTAACAGTTCTAGTCTAGGACTGTGTCCAAATGAGAATAAATGCTGTTTATCCAGGCTAAGTAACAATTCCTCAGTAGCAGTGTCCCAACCTACATTGTTTGAATTTATATAAACATCTACAGGCACATTACCCAGCTGTTTTTGTTTCTCACACACTATATGAACAGTCGGTGGATCCCCAAGCTCCGTCACTGGTTGAATCGAAGGAGTGACGGGGGTTCCAGGGGACGTATCGTGTTTCAACATGGCTGTCCTCTCCGGCTCCGACAATAAGCGTGTTGGTTTGGGAGGAGCTACATTCACTAGCACCTGCAATGTTGTAATTATATTATTAGAATTTTAATGTCATCAATTATCTCCAGTTCTCTGTAAAGCTCTACTCAATACAAGTTATATATCAATGAAGAGTTTGTAATATAGCCTGTTTTATAGACATAAATAAACATTATAAAATAACTAGAAATGTGTCATCATGCCACGGATGCCCCCGCATGCAGCCAAAATTTCAGATGGTGCATTAATTATTTTTTTCATTTTAAGTTCAAAAGCCCTTAAAACTTTTTAATGTTAACAAAAACCATTTTCATACAATGTTCAAGGCACTGAAATTATTCAGTCTTAACCTTTTAAAAATAGCATATTGCATATTTGTAGCCAAAATAATGGCTAAAAGTATGAGTGCTGAAACTGAAAGTTCAAAATTTTTCCAACATTCAGGAAAAATAAGTTTGTCTAAAATCATTGAACCACGACCAAATTCAAACTTAAACTGCTTTTTCCTAAGATTATCTATATTATTTTCAAAGTGAAAGGGACATAACTCTGCCAAAAAATCATCAAACCATGACCAAATTCCAACTTGTCCTGCCCATTCCTTTGACATTATCTATATGTCAAATTAGAGTTGAATATGTAACACTGTTGGGTAGGGGCATAACTCTGCCAAAAATCATTGAACCATGACCAAATTCGAACTTTACCTGCGCATTCTTTTGACGTATCCACATGTCAAATTAGAGTTGAAAGTGTAATACCGTTGGGGAGATAATGAACGGAAACTGAAAATTACATATTATTTTCAAAGTAAAAGGGGCTTAACTCTGCTAAAAGTCATCCAACCATGACCAAATTCGAACTTGACCTGTATTTTCTCATGACATATCCATATGTCAAGTTTGAGTTGAATGTGTTGTACCGTTGGGGAGATAATGAACGGAAACTGAAAATTTCATATTATTTTCAAAGTAAAAGGGGCATAACTCTGCCAAAAATCATCGAACCATGACCAAATTCGAACTTGACCTGTATTTTCTCATGACATATCCATATGTAAAATTTGAGTTGAATGTGTGCAACCGTTCTTAAGATAATGAACGGAAACTGATGATGACGGAATGACAGAATGACGGAAGGATGGAAGGACGGAAGGACGGAATGACGGAACAGGGTAACACTATATGCCCCGGCCATTACATGGCGGGGGCATAAAAATAGTCATTATCATATATTAAAGGTCACTTGGTGATTCTAAAAACATAATGATATAATTAGTTTCAACTGACCACAAAAATCAAATTCTACCTTTTACTTTACAGCATGACCTGTACATAAATGCTTCGATTAAAGTACAAAAAGAGTAAAAAGTAACTTTTCATCACCTTATTTCAAAATGTCTAAAATGAAAGACAGATTTATAGTACAGATTGTTTGCGACCTATGACCTAACAGAAGGTACTGTCACATCTTGGAACGGAAGTTCAGATGAACAAAAGATTTTGTACAAAGAATAGATAATGAATAAATGGTATATACACCTATCCATAAACTGGAAAAATTAAATAACAACAAAAATTGGGGAAAAAGAACTCTGGAACCATGAACATAATCAAGTAAATTAACAATGTTCAAAGCTATCATAAACAATAAATTTCAAAGCGTAACTACAGATAAATTAGATACATATTTAATTTCTAAATCACATAAATTTATCATAATTAATATATTAATAGCAGTGATTGACAGAGTATGGTACATAAAATAAGAATAATGCAAAAATTGCGTTTTTTCAGTACCACAGACTGATGTTCCTAAAAGTTGCTTTGGCAAAGTTGAAGCATGTTTGACTATAAGAAAATGATTTAAAATGTAAGAAAATTTGGACTCGGTCAACCTGAAATCCCAACAAAGTAATGGTCCAAGAAAAGTACATCATAGTAAATACATGTTATTGAATGACAGGCAAATATTTGCTCTATCAAAAACTATAAGGCAGCATAAAAACTTGAGAAGGAACAAAAAGGTTCTCAACAGAAGCTGCATATTTGAATTTGTTTATATATCAACTTTCTAAATCTAATATTAAGCAGAAATTTTCACTACTTTTCAACTCTAAGACTTTCAAAACTGCTTGTGTTCATTTAAAATCCATTACACAAAATATTAAAGTACTAAAATAGCTATAGATAGTAAATCAATTTACTTCTATCAAAATGGTAAATAATGGTAAATAACATATTAATTTGCTTGCAGTATGTATACATAGAGGATATTCAAGTTTTTTCTCTAAATACAGAATTTATTTTCATCAAGTGGTATGAAAATAAATATTTCATGAGTGCCACAAGTGAAATATGATAATTTTCATACCACAAGATGAAAATATATCCTGTATTTATAGAAAAAAACCTTGAATTTTCTATTTATTAAATACACTTTTTTTTTTATTTTGACATTACCATTTGAAAGAATTTTCGTTTAATTTTGTGTACTGGCAGAATTTAGAACAAAATAGTACGGCAAGACACTAATGAAAATACGTAAAATATGTTTAACTGCACTGAAAAATATTTTTTACAGTGAAAATACACATCTTTATTTCATGAATATTTCTCAATATTTCATTAGAAGTATATAATAAATGTTTATATTATATACAAAAGGTTATGGACATAAATAATGTTATATAGCATTAATTGCCAACACTCTTCAGCCATTATAAAGTACAATATATAAATATAAGTATGTTAGTGAGCCTACCACCATGTTAAAATAAACATTACCTTCTACCTATTGTCAATGAAAAAAAAGTAAGAACACAAATCTTATTGTGAACATATATGTTCTTGAGAAAATTAAAAATTAACAAAAATTTCTAATCTTTCAGAAAATACAGATGTTTCTTATTTATCAGAATGGATCTAAACAAGGCTTGGCCACATAAGTAAATTAATATGGAGCAATAATAAAATGAAAACATGTTTATTATTATGATAAGATAAAGTTTGATTGATGTATTTACCTTTTCTAGAGCTTCTAGTACATTGTCTGGCATATGATCATTAACCATGGTAGGTGACACCAACACCTCCTGAAAGTCAGAGTTATCTGCCCATATAGCTTGATACACAGGCTCCACTTGTCCACATACCCTGTAAATGAAAACATAACTCACCTACAAATGTCACAAAAACTTGCTTTAAATACTCTATCATATATATTATTTTCCGAAAATAAATAGGTTAGTACTAATTTTGAAATTTTAAAATCTGGAATCCCTAAAGAATTCCCAAAATGGCAAAACGAAACTGAAAATGTTGAATGTTCTATTTGAGTCTGTTCATGGGTGGAAGTGATTAAATGCCCATGAAATATGAAAGATGTATTTGTTTCGAGACAAATAAATAAATTGTAGAAACAAACATAATATTTTCAAAAAGTTTTAAACCTTATATCTATGTATCAACCATGGACTTCATATAAATACAAAGTTATCATAAAATACAAATAAAATTACTTTTTCTCTCCAGAATGTTTTCTCACAACCAGGATGATTTTACCAGGTGGAAACATGGGTTTATGTGCTGTAAGACCAATAAGCTCATCTGATGGATGTTTCGTTACATTCCTCTCAAAATCCTCCTTTATATCATCATATGTCAACTGAGAGGCAGACTCTGTCCCACAACATAATGCCTTGAATATTATCTTCCACTGAAAACACAAATACAACAATTACATAACATAATATCTCTTCATACTGTAATTTAAGGGCTGTAGCAATAATAACTTTTCTATGTAAGTAGCAGGTGACACAAAAATCTCGACCTGATCGTAATCCCTTCAATGTAATTTAAGGCTGTAGCAATAACAGCTTTTCTATATATGTAGCAGGCGACAAAAAAATCTAGGCTTTTTCTTAAGTCACAGGTGCATAAGAAGAAATTGAATAAAATGTTTAATGTCATAGTGGAGGCTGGGAATAGATAATACATCCGGTTAACTTGTGATGGACAATGTAATGAATGAGCTGAACAATAGAGTCTCAGGTTAAAAAAATGTCTATATCTCACAAGATATAGTTAAATGAGCCGCGTCATGACAAAACCAACATAATGGGTTTGCGACCAGCATGGATCCAGACCAGCCTGCGCATCCGCGCAGTCTGATCAGGATCCATGCTTTTGGCTATCAGTTTTTCTACTTGTTATAGGGTTTGTAAGCGAACAGCATGGATCCTGATCAGACTGGGCAGATGTGCAGGCTGGTCTGGATCCATGCTGATTGCAAACCCATTATGTTGGTTTTGTCATGACGCGGCTCAAATGTTAAACTTGTAGAATTAAAATGGTTTCTTGACAAGTAAATTGAAGGTGACAGTAGTCTGAGGAATATATTCCCTGTAGAACGAATGTGCAAGACTTAATTTATATGATACTGGTAAAAGGACCTTTAGGAAGTAACACAATTCTCTTTGTGAGGCTTGAGCCAGACACCATAAATATTAACTTAGAAATCAAATCTATCTTTCCCATACTTTTAGCAAGACAATGTAAATAATATCCCAGGTTTTTTTTATTTCCAGGAAAAATTTTGTGTTGCATCTGGGTAAAGTAATTACTTCAAATATTGGAATGCTGGTTAGACAATAATTGTTGTTCTCAAAAAAATGGAAAAGTATACAGACTATCAAATTAAATTTTGTATCTCAAAAAGGATCTGCCATATGTTGTTCAATATAAATTTATAAACCAAAGAAAAATAATGTTAAATATAGTTTGAATGAGTATATTCACTTTTATATTCTAGTCTAGTGCATAAAGATCACTATCAAATGATGTGCAGTTTTGTTTATTTTACTTGATGCAGTTTATATATTTTGATATCTTTATAACTTTCATCTAAAACTACCATGTTTGTGTATTTTGGCAAACATTTTCAGGACAAACGAAATAGTAACCAAAACAAGAGGGCCATGATGGCCCTGAAGTCGCTCACCTGTATATAGGCCCCCCGGAGCGGGGCAAGTTTAAACCCCAGGGCTTTTATTTGAATAAACTTGGTAGACACCCATTAGAAGATGTTTCATGCTAAACATCTAAGGTCTAGCTTGTTGGGTTTTTTAAAAAAAGATTTTTTAAATTTTTTCTTTACACATATACTAGTATTTCAAAACAATGACACTCCTGGAGCAGGGCCAGTTTTGACCCCAGGGCTTTTATTTGAACAATCTTTGTAGACACTTACTAGAAGATGTTTCATGCTTAATATCTAAACTCTAGCTATTCGGGTTATTTCCAAGAAGATTTTTAAGTTTTGCTATACACATATAAGGAAAATCAATGTCCCCCGGGGCGGGGCCAATTTTGACCCCAGGGCTCTTAGTTGAACAAACTTGGTAGACATCCATTAGAACATGTTTCATGCTAAATATCTTAGCTCTAGCTCTTTGGGTTCTTTAAAAGAAGATTTTTAAGTTTTTACTAAATTCATATAGGGAAAATCAATGACCCCCTGGGGCGGGGCCAATTTTGACCCCAGGGCTCTTATTTGAACAAACTTGGTAGACATCCTTTAGAACATGTTTCATGCTAAATATCTTAGCTCTAGCTCTTTGGGTTCTTTAAAAGAAGATTTTTAAGTTTTTACTATATGCATATAGGAAAAATCAATGACCCCCTGGGGCGGGGCCAATTTTGACCCAAGGGCTTTAATTTGAACAAACTTGGTAGACACCCATTAGAAGATGTTTCATGCTAAATATCTTAGCTCTAGCTCTTTGGGTTCTTTAAAAGAAGATTTTTCAAGTTTTCACTATATGTATATAATGAAAATCAATGACCCCCCCGGGGCAGGGCCAATTTTGACCCGAGGGCCATTATTTGATCAATCTTGGTAGAGGACAATTTTACATTGTTTCATGCAAAATATCTAACCTGTAGCCTTTACAAATTCAGAGAAGTAGATTTTTTTTAGGTTTTACAATATACATATAAGGAAAAACCTATGACCCCCCCAGGGCGGGCCGATTTTAATTCTAGGAACAAATTTGAACAACTTTGGTTTTGGACCTATAGATGATACCATAGACCAAAATATCAAAGCTCTAGGCCATTTACTTTCAGACCAGAAGATTTTTCAAGTTTTCACTATATGTATATAATGAAAATCAATGACCCCCCCCGAGGGCGGGGCCAATTTTGACCAGAGGGCCATTATTTGAACAATCTTGGTACAGTCTACCACACAATGTTTCATGCCAAATATCTTACCTGTAGCCTTTTCCAATTCAGAGAAGAAGATTATTTTATGTTGTTACTATATACATATTAGAAAAACCTATGACCCCCGGGGTGGGGCCAATTTTGACACTAGGGATAAAATTTTGTACAACTTTGGTATTGGACCTTCAGATGATACCATAGACCAAATATCAAAAGCTCTAGGCCATTTACTTTCAGACCAGAAGATTTTTTCAAAGTTTTTCACTATATGTATATAATGAAAATCAATGACCCCCGAGGGTTGGGCCATTTTGACCAGAGGGCCATTATTTGAACAATCTTGGTAGAGGTCTACCACACAATGTTTCATGCCAAATATCTTACCTGTAGCCTTTACCAATTCAGAGAAGAAGATTTTTTTATGTTTTACTATATACATATTAGAAAAACCTATGACCCCCGGGGTGGGGCCAATTTTGACACTAAGGGACAAAATTTGTACAACTTTGGTATTGGACCTTCAGATGATACCATAGACCAAATATCAAAGCTCTAGGCCACACCTTTCAGACCAGAAGATTTTTCAAGTTTTGCCCACTATATTATGTAATGAAAACATGACCACCCGGGCTGGGGCCAATTTTGACCAGAGGGCCATTATTTGAACAATCTTGGACCTTTAGAGGTCTATACCATTGTTTTTTCATGCCAAATATCTAATCTGTAGCCTTTGCCAAATCAGAGAAGAAGATTTTTTTAGATTTTACCCATATAAGGAAAAACCTATGACCCCCCGGGCGGGGCCAATTTTGACACTAGGGACAAAATTTGAACAACTTTGGTAGAGGACCCATAGATGATACCATATACCAAAAATCAAAAGCTCTGGCCCATGTACTTTCAGACAAGAAGATTTTTTAATTTTGTGTTTTTTGAAATTCTTTTCTGGCCCTATGACCTACATATGCAACAGATTGGAACCATTTGAACAACTTTGAAAGGGGACCACCCAAGGATCATTTCTGTAAAGTTTGGTTGATGTGCAGTCATTGGTTTCAGAGGAGATGTTGTTAATGTTCAAAAGTTGACGACGCACGACGACGGACACAGGGCCATCACAATAGCTCACCCTGAGCATTGCTCAGGTGAGCTAAAAAGTACAAAAGTAACAGAAAACAACTACGGTATGAAATTCATTATATTTTTAATTAGATGAAACATGCAAGATAAAGGAATTTAACTTAACTTAAAATCCAGAAACCTGGCATAGATAAATTATCTAGTAAAAGGTAATTTTCCACATTTGATACTTAGTGTATGTGAAATATCCTGGGCACTGTTTATTCAAATTCAACCTTTAAATGGTACTGGGAAACTACCCGCCTATATAACTGAAATACTGTTTAGTTGGGAAAAGGCGTAAAATGAAACAAACAAACAAACAAATAAATGATACTATTGAAGGTAAAATGAATATTTCTGAGTTAATAAAATACAAAAACAACATCTGGAATGCAAACTACATTTTGTAATTTCATTGCAAGATAATGTACACTTTGTGACTGTATTTAAATAAAGCCCTAGATATACCAGACTGACAGCTATATAACAAGAAGTTGTAGAACTAATACATGTTAGCATACTAACATAGAATACTTGTGTGAACTAAAATACTTCATCAATAATTCATACAGCATATCTAGTAGCAGTAACAGAAATACATGCAACAAACTTCATCAGAAATCTGTCTCAATCAGACTATTGTACAGATATTCTGTTAGTTCTGGTTGCTATATAATAAAACTAGAGGAAAACATGAGAGACACATGAATCATTAAACAAGGCATAACTTCTCATCTAACTTCAACAGATTAGCCGCGTCATGACAAAACCAACATAATGGGTTTGAGACCAGCATGGATCCAGACCAGCCTGCGCATCCGCGCAGTCTGATCAGGATCCATGCTGTTCGCTTACCAACTCTATTACAAGTGGAGAAACTGACAGCGAACAGCATGGATCCTAATCAGACTGCGCGGATGCGCAGGCTGGTCTGGATTCATGCTGGTCGCAAACGCATTATGTTGGTTTTGTCGTGACGTGGCTCAAATTAAATTAACAACACAAATCATATTAGTGAAAGGGGAAATGTTTGTGTCTAGTGTTTGTAGAAACTTGTCATACAGTACCTTGGGGTTTTTACTTTTCTTGATAATATTGATCAGATCAGTTCTTAATAATTCCATTTGATGTAAGCCAATCCTGAAACCATGCATAAAACATAAATAGTACAACAACAACAATACTGATTAGTGATTTCACTATAAACTCTAAACATTATAGCAACATAGATTTGTAAATGCCTTAAATATTTTGTTAATGAGCATGTTTAGATAGTGCTCTGAGAGTTTTCCCTACATTTATCTCCCATAACAAGACTAAGATCTTTTCCATATGTTTGATTTTTTAGAGGGGCTGGGTTTTACATCGCATCAACACAGTATAGGTCATATGGCGATGTTCCAGCTTTACTGGTGGAGGAAGACCTCAGGTGCCCTTAAGTGCATTATTTCAGGCACAAACTGGCACCCGAGTAGAAAAACCAACATTCTCTCAGCTATCCAGCTCCTTACATGAAAGAATCAAAAGTCCCTATTGGAATTCAAACCAACAGCGGTGAGGGGAAATTTATGTGGAATTTTTTATAAATAAAAATCATTTAAAAATACTGACAATCATTATGGTTGTCTCAACTGAAATTGATGACATTCATAAAATATTCTATTTTCAATAACAAAACATCATAGACTTCTCAATAATGTCTCAATGCACATTATTAAATCATAGAAATGTCTACAGATATAAATTATCAAATATAATGGTCCTAAAATGTCCTGATAAATAACAAATTTATGAAAGCTACATTTTCACAATAAATTCACTAGCTGACAAATGTTGTTTCTGAGGCAAAACCAGGCAATGATTTTTCTGTCGACTTAAGGTGTTTTTTTTTTAAATAGTTTTTTATAAAGTCAGATTTAAAGACTCTGGTTTCTAAAAATAACTTCCTGAAATTAATCATATACATTGTTTACTATTTATGATTATCATTAATTTTAATGATAACCCTCGACTAATATAAAATATATATATTTGGGAAAATTCATGAATTATCTTAATTTTGCAAAGTTCATTCATTATAATTTTTGTTTTTGGAACAGTCTTTCCAATTTAAGGGATTACAAAAAAACAAAAAAAAAAAAAAAAACAAGAGCAGTTGCTTCAGTTGTTGGTTGCTGGAGGGGTCAAAGATTAGATTTCAGGTAAAGTTATAGTAGAGACCATTGTAACGATATGAACCAATGTCTACCTTGAGTTCAGCATTTAGGCAATAAGGGAACAGTTCTAGGACAGGTCCCTTGATGACAATATGATGTGACCAGAGCAACATTTGATGTTAATGTTAAACATCAATGTTTAATCTTAATGTGTCTACTGCAAAATAATTTAGTGAAGCAGTCTTCACTATATTGCAGGATGTGACATCATCACCTATATAACAAGGAGACACTAAAATCTAAACACTCAATATCACAATGTTTAAATATTAATCAGTCAATGTTATAGAGTCTGGCCAAACTGCAAGGAAGGTTCAGGCTGGCCTGGCAGGTTGTATACAAATGACACAGGCCAATTTCATAATTAAGAATTAAAGTAGTGCTTAAATTAGATGTCTTGCTACACAGAATTTACAAGGGGAATGAATTAATGCCCAGACAACCATTCTAAAATGCGTCACAATAACTACAAGAATACAGAAATAGAAACAGTGTAGGAGGGTTGAAGATGGATTTTAATTACTGTACCTTACAGATAAACACCCAGTAGCACATGAAGTTAGAATTTACTTTCAATTACATCATCAATAAATTGTCTGGTGTTTACCAAATGTATTTGTATTTACATAAATTTCCATTAAAACAATCAGTCTGATTGCATAATGGCTACAGACAGTGAAATAATATTGTTAATTACCCATCTTCCTAGTTTTACATTTTTCGTGATTAAAGGAATAATAATCATTAAAGATCAACTTAGAAAATTGTTTCAGGACAAGCAAAGAGATGCTTGCATAACTCAATACATAGATGTGTATGACTCACTGTGGAAAGCAAAATTGTTGTTTTCCAAATGATAGATCATAGTTCATAGATGCCTTACTCAACAATATTGACAAAGTCTTTGATATACATCTAGGTTTACCAATGTATGAACATATTTACATTTGTTAATTTAAATTCCTTAAATGTTCAATGTTGCTAAAGTCTGGTTTTATATTAAGGGACACAAACATTACCATGTATGATAATCAAGCCCTGCCTCATTTTCAATTTTATGATGTTTGTTGACCTGTATGGATCTTATTTTTACTATTTGAGCCGCGCCATGACAAAACCAACGTAATGCGTTTGCGACCAGCATAGATCCAGACCAGCCTGCACATCCTGCGCAGGCTGTTCTGGATCCATGCTGGTCACAAACGCATTATGTTGGTTTTGTCATTTCGCAGCTCGTTTCATTGTCTTTCTAAATTTGTATACATGTACTGTTATTAATGGTTTACATCTCTTCACATTCTATAACTATAATGTACATGTAAAATAAAGAATTTTGCATATAATATGACAATTTAATCAGAATAAGAAGTGTAAAATACCTTGGTACAACATCTTTAGCAATTACAACTGATGTTATAAAAGACTTGGTTGCTTCCACACATTCTGAGCTGAAAAATAACCACAAACAATTCATCAGTTACCATGGAAACCACAGAGACATATAATTTAACAACATCATCAACATTCTAATTGCATAACCTTCAAAATTCAGACATTTCCTGAGAAATGTAGTCAAGAAAACTGTCTGCATTATGAGCACTTCCCTGTTTTATTACTTTAAGAGCATAAAGTTATGTTCATGAAAATTTCAATTTCATGTCTAAAAGAGTCACATTTCCATGTTTTATTGCCAACAAGTCTCTTTGTTTAAGAAATAACAATTTTAAAGATATTAAATGAAATGACGTCAAGAAAAGTTTCCAAGTTAAGCAACTGTAAATCAAATCATAAAGTTACAGAATATCATAGCATATATAGAATTGTCTCGATGCACAGCTCTACAATTATTATTACTAGTATTGTGAAATAAAGGTACTTCATGTAATGTAGCATTAAATATGAAATTATGGTAACTACAGTTACATAATTAAGTAAAAGATAACACTTAATTACATGCAACGAAAGTTAAACCCATTAGAAATTAAGTTTTTCTATTCAAACTTGATATTGGGGTACTGTAACAATTACAGAAGTTAAGTAAATCCTCACTGATATGAAGTAATAAGTACTTTAGTTAGTTCAAAATTATTCACATAATACTATCAAATTAGTAAACACTACAGTGTGTAGAAAAGCATTAAAATAATCATATCTGCTGAAAGAAACTTTTTAATGTTTTTCATTCCTTCTTTTTTAATTGTTTTAAATATTAATTAATAGTTTTAAATATTCTGCATGTATGAATACATTAATCGAGAAGAAAACATGCATTTACAGATAAAATCACTCAAGCAAATGTCATTGTGGCCCTGAGGTCGCTCACCTGTATATAGGCCCCCGGAGCTGGGCCAGTTTAAACCCCAGGGCTTTTATTTGAACAGACTCGGAAGAGTCACCCATTAGAAGATGTTTCACAATGTTAAGTTTTTTACTACACACATATAATGACAAGAGCGATCAGTAATCACATGTGTCGCCTCATGAAGGCAAATTTCATGTTGGGACAAATTTTGTGACAGACAGACAGACAGACGGACAGTGCACAACTAGACTTGGTACTGATCATTCCTGTAAAGTTTGGATAAAATTGCACCAGTAGTTTATGAGTAGTAGTCCGGACAAGCTTTTGCGTATCTGGCAACACACAGAAAAAAACACCTTTTTATCAAAGGGCCATAACTCGGCCAAAAATCATTCAACCGGAAAACCCGTGCAATATGCGCAAGGACTTGAGCTACAGATCAATCCTGTAAAGTTTCATTGAAATTGCATGAGTGGTATAAGAGAAGTAGTTCGGACAAACTTTAAAAATAAAAATTATTAAAGGGCCATAACTCTGACAAAAATCATTGAACCGGAAAATGCTGACAATATGCACAACTAGACTTGGTACTGATCATTCCTGTAAAGTTTGGATGGAATTGCACCAGTAGTTTATGAGTAGTAGTCCGGACAAGCTTTTGCGTATCTGGCAACACACAGAAAAAGAAACCTTTTTATCAAAGGGCCATAACTCGGCCAAAAATCATTCAACCGGAAAACCCGTGCAATATGCGCAAGGACTTGAGCTACAGATCAATCCTGTAAAGTTTCATTGAAATTGCATTAGTGGTATAAGAGAAGTAGTCCGGACAAACTTTAAAATTAAAAATTATTAAAGGGCCATAACTCTGACAAAAATCATTGAACCGGAAAATGCTGACAATATGCACAACTAGACTTGGTACTGATCATTCCTGTAAAGTTTGGATGAAATTGCACCAGTAGTTTATGAGGAGTAGTCCGGACAAGTTTTGTGACGGACGCACGGACAGACAGACAGACAGACAGACAGACGGACAGACAGACGAGGGAGAAGTGATCCCTATATGTCGCCACTACTCCGTAGACGCGACACAAAAAACAACGATCTCCCCCCCCCCCCCCCCCCCCATCGGCAGGGCCAATTTTAACCGAAGGGTTTTTATTTGAACAAACTTGGTAGACACCCATAAGAAGATGTTTCATGCTAAATATCTTAGCTCTAACTCATTGGGTTTTTTAAAAGAAGATTTTTAAGTTTTTACTATACACATATAGTTAAAAACAATGACACCCCCGGGGCGGGGCTTATTATGACCCCAGGGCTTTTATTTGAACAAACTTTGTAGACACTCACTAGAAGATGTTTCATGCCTAATATCTAAACTCTAGCTATTTGGGTTTTTTCAAAGAAGATTTTTTAAGTTTTTGCTATACACATATAAGGAAAATCAATGACCCCTGGGGCGGGGCCAATTTTGACCCCAGGGCTTTTATTTGAACAAACTTGATAGACACCCATTAGAACATGTTTCATGCTAAATATCTTAGCTCTAGCTCTTTGAGTTCTTTAAAAGAAGATTTTTTAAGTTTTTACTATATGCATATAGGGAAAATCAATGATCCCCTGGGGCGGGGCCAATTTTGACCCCAGGGCTTTTATTTGAACAAACTTGGTAGACACTCACTAGAAGATGTTTCATGTCAAATATCTAAGCTCTAGCTCTTAGGGTTTTCTAAAAGAAGATATTTAAAGTTTTTTCTTTCGGTTGCCATGGCAACCAGAGTTCTGCATGGAATTAAATTCTTTGAACAACTTTGTTAAGGCTTCACACAAGGAACATCCCTGTGAAGTTTCATTATGATCTGCCTTATGGTTTCAGAGGAGATGTCGTTTTAAAAGTGTGAACGGACAACGGACGAAGTACGACGGACGACAGACAAAGGACGAAGAGTGATCCTAATAACTCACCCTGAGCATATGCTCAGGGTGAGCTAAAAACAAATAAAAGCTAATTTACCTAATCAGACTATACTTTTATGCAAGAATAGCATCAATCCACATTTTTTTCAGGCAATTACATCTGGTGAAGCCACCAGATTTATCAAAAGTTCGGGCTTTAAATGTGTCCATGTACTTCTGGAGATGTTAATGCACTAAAAAAATGTATATTCACACTCTTATCAATAAGAGTTACCTGAGTAAACCTCCAGGTGGGGAGTAGGTATATTAACCCTTTATTTATAAGAGTTACCTGAGTAAACCACCAGGTGGGGAGTAGGCGTAGCACTGTATGTCCTGATATTCCTGTTGTAACATGATGGCTAGAATAGCTGCTGTACCTGCTCCCAGGGAGTGACCAACTAATACAAGGTCATACTTCTCCTGCGATACATCCTGAAAATATACCCATACAGTGACAAAATGGCAATGTCATCATCTTAATCTTTATATTGTATTTCAATTAGAATTTATTGTTTACAGACCATAGACAGTGGCATGATTGCATCAATTTTGTTATATACATATCAATATGATGAAATCTTGATCCCTTGTTACTGGAATAGCATTATCTCTGGTCAGAAGATGTTTGAACATAAAGTGTTTTTTTTTTTCTTTTATTAATATTGTTAGTTATGCTAATAATGTTACAAGTTGATTGATTTGATTTCATTTTAAGTTATGACTGGTAAACATGAAAGAGAGAATAAATTCATTTATTATTTACTTATAAATGAAATATTGAGAAATATTGATGAATAAATTGTGTCTTCTCATTTTCTGTTTTTGTTTCAAAGTAAAAATTTATGTTTCACAGCAGTGTCAAGACTACTTTCTTTCTCTATTCAGATTATGAACAAATTTAAAAGGGAAGTCTTATGAACCATCAGGTCAAAAAAAGAGAAAAAAGTTGGGAAAAAGTATATAATCAACAGAAAATTCAAGTTTTTTCTTAAAATACCAGACTTATTTTATCTTGTGGTATCGCCCCTTGTGAAATATTTATTTTTTCATACCAATGAATGAAAATAAATCCTGTATTTATAGAAAAAAACTTGAATATCCTCCACAAAATTTTAATATGTCTCAATGTGTTATACTGCTAAAGCAAAAAAACCTACAATAAAATGTACAATCAAAACAGCAACAATAGTTAGAGATCCACACTGACATTCTTTTCATAAAATTAAACATAAACTCTGTCTTTATAAAAAAAAAAGAAAAAAAAAAGAAAGGCCACTTTTTCAACTTTGGTAATTATCTGTAGACAAATTAGATATTTTTTTAATGAGGAGATATTCCCATCAGAAAACTTGCCCTTTACATAAGCACCTGGGGCTGCTGAACTCCATAAATATCATACAAATATATATCAGAATAGGCTCCAATGCTTATCAATTACCAGCAATAACTCTATCTAATTAGGTTAATATTTATTGATGGTACTGTTTCAACATACAAGCATATATAAATAACAATCTTACTTTATATAACTTTTGTTTGAGAACCATTTGTTTTGTAAACATGTCCTTAACTGAAGTAACAAAACAGCACATAATAAAACCTACCTTGGCTTTCTGAAATGCCTTTGCAAGTATGAGATCTTCTTTTAATTTTTTCTTTATATAAATTGCAGCTTGAACCATACCCTGAAAGTATTAAGAAGAAAAAAGAACTTTATTTCATTCTACCTTTTATTAAATATGCTTAAGAAAGCATTGGAATCCTGCTGTTCTAAGTCAGCAAACTTTCTTAAGTAAAATTACCTTTCATAGATATGCATACTGCATAATGCTATCCCTTTATACATAATATCTAAAATATAAGACACTCAAATCATTTCTAAGCACAGCTGATATCGCAGCTAATTACCACAAAGAAGCATTTTAATTTCTAAAAAAAATAAATGTTTCTACGCTTAATCAATTTCAAGTTTTTTTGGGGAATTTAAATGATTTCTTGGTTTATTCAATCCTCAACATTTAATCCACAGGATTTAACTGTAATTCATGGTATCTTAATTAAAATCAAATACATGCAATTCAAAAAGACCAGTCTTAACATTTTTTTTCCCTGCATCAAAATGAATTAGTTCCTTTTCCAGTCAAATAAACACAGTCCGTTCATTTAAAGACAATATGTATCAAAATATCAGTGCATACATTATATGGTATTGTATCAAATACATTTTTTATAGTCAAACTAATTCACAAAAAAATAATATAGAGAATAAACAAACATTTACACATAAATAATCAGTATTTATATTATTGATAAACAGTGGAACTCTGTAAAGAATGGTCTGTTTAATGTTTTATTTATCTATATAATACAAACTATATGACACTGCTTTTTACCAAGTTAGTATAACACAGAGGTGCATCAAATAGCACTGATTGTTAACAAAACTTTCACCACAGTGCACTGCAAAAAATTGACTTGTTTACCTTATCATAATGATAACTTCTTAACACAATTTATATAATGCAGAAAGTTGAAAACAGAACATGAAAACGGTTCCTACCTTATGACCGAGCCAGTCCTCTTTGGTTGGATCTAATGGTAAAGGTTCAGCATCAGCTTTTAAGTCTGTTAGAACATCCTACAATATACACATTATTATATAAACTTAATTGTTTACACAATGCTTACTTGTTGAAATAGAGTTACTTTGTTACATGGGCTAACTTGTTTAAATAGGCTTACTTTTTATTTGGGTTTATTTTGTCCTTTAGACTTGTATGTTTAAAAAGGCCGCCTCACATATTCTTATACCATAGATGTGTTTCTTTATATAGACATACAATTGCATGATAACATACATTTTCTTCATCATTGAGACATTGATAAGATATTCATACATGTCAAATTGGAATTTCCTTTTCACCAGTGCTAAGAAATCTTATCTTACATGGCCCATAAGAAACATGTTATGTGCTTTAAAATCTCATCATTCCATGCTTTTATGATTAAGATGCATGCTTATGATATCATTCAGCAGTTATAAATGAAGTTGTAAATTCATGTGCTACTATAAGAACAATTGTAGGACATGTATGCCCCCAATGTTTTGTCAGTCTCAGTCTACAGTCAACAGATTGACAAGGGCAAAGCTATTTATATGTCTTTGAGTTAACTTTGTCCCAGACACTCAGTAGAACCACATTACAAACTTGAACAATTACCCTCTAGCTGTGTCTATTCTTGCATCTTATATTATTAACTGAGATTGATGAGTCTGTAGATATCTTCATCACAATAAATTATTGGAGGTGCAAAGACCTTAAATGAAACATATCATATACATAAACATGTATACAATCATTTATAATCCATATGTGTAACGCATGATCAACACCATACTTGTGTAATTGTCCCTTATTATGTTATCGCTATTAGCGAGGACCCCCTCTTAAGGTATCTGTTCACACTAAGTAACAATATGACACTTGTTATATTACCATGTTGATCATGTTGAGCATAATTGTTTATTATACAATAAATGTAATTTCTATTTTAATAAAAAAAAATACAGATTTTATGAATATTGTTTTCTTTTCTTTTTTTGTGTGTTATGCGCTATTTTAATACCGAGTTTTTACGTGTACTACTATTTTAAGAATTCAATTGTCATAATGATCGACGATTATAAGTCAAAACTTAACTGGAAAAAGTCAGTAAATCATGGTTAATCTTTCAATATATAATATTGTTTATTCTTAAACCATATACATGTACATTTGTATTTTTCTTTATCATTTTTAAATTATCAATCAATTGAATAATTCATAAAATCTGATTTGTAACTTTGAATAATTCCTCGGAATCTTTACTAAACACGAATAACAAATTAAATAAAATGTTTTAAAGTTGATAGTGTCATATTAATGCCATAAAAATGTACATTTTTTCTCAATTATTGTACATATTTATTGTTTTTATCTCATATAGATAAAATATAACATGCGATTTGTGTTGTTGGTTTTTTTTTCGAATTGTATGTTTATGTATAATAATAATCAATCAATTCGAGAGTTGATCTGTGTTTATTAATTATTGTAACCAAACTAAGTGACAAAACATTCATTTTGAAAAAAGCTTATTTATCTGTAAAATATTTGTTCTGTTCTGTAACGATATCAAACATCTACTCCAAAACCGGGAGAGACCGGACAATAAACGTGTGGTACTATTCGCCAGTCATTAGTAAATCCCGGGAGAGACCGGGAATTACCGATAGGAGTACATCCCTCTATAAATAGATTTTCGGAATATTTAGGTCATCAACTCATCATTCTATTAACAGCTTTCGGAATAACATACCATAATAACCCACTGTGTACTACAAAAATTTAATGATAAGCAAAAATACCCCGAAGAGCGCGATTTATTGACGGAAAAGGTTATTTAATTTGAAAATGTTTGCATTGCGAAATTCTCCAGTTCGCCATTCATTGTACATATCGCAACTAATTAATAATCAAGCACCCTCATACCGATCGGAATGATCGGCTTTTATTATTGGCAACTATAAAAGGCTCGAGAAGTTGCTGTCGCCCTTTCACAAAATCTCATTTCATTCCAATAGGCGCCGCGCTTCAGCGCGGACGCCAATAAGTAAAACTATAATACAACTTACTCCCTTCTTTTTGTCTTTTGAATATCTATGCTGATAGAATATTTTTACAAGAATCAAAATTATAAATAATTACATATTTCATAAGTGATTAAAATGGGCTATAAGGTGTCAATCCCAAGCAGTAAATGTGTCAGACAAGCAATCTAAAGATTGTTGGCTGCATGGGTTCAAGCCCTGTCAGAGGCAAGCCATTGTTTCCTTGAGCAAGAAACTTTAAACACATTGCTTATTACTGCTTGGTTCCAGGAATGGTTTTTAGAGTGCATCTATTATCTTATAAATTCCTACAAAATTGAACTAAATTGAATTCATTGAATAAAATTGGCTAAATCTAAATCTCTAAAGTTAACCAAACCATAAATTTGCTATACTTCTCATCTGCACATGTTTATAATGGTGGGTAGCATTGAAGTTTACATATATTTACATATAACTAACCTGTAATGACAATGTTCCTCTCACACATATCACAATCTTCTTATGTTTGTTGTCAAGGGCAACATAAAATGGAGTTTCACCTATCTGAAAATTATAAGTCTCGAGTAATAAGTAGTATGTAATATTGGTCATGTTCTATGAAAATCAGATCACCAAATGATCACAAATAGTCAGATTATCAAACTTTAGGGCTCTGTTCATTTATTTTTTATAGATGTTGGACTAAACAACAAGAAGTAAAATAGTTTCAATCTATTAATTTTATTTTCTATATAAATTTCTAATTAGGAAATAGATATCAATTCCGAGTGCATTGTTGTAGAATAATGCACGGTTTGAGTTCAAATGCGTAGTAATATAATCACGAAGGCCGATAGGCCTGAGTGATTAATTACAAAGCATTTGAACGAAAAACGTGCATTATTATACAATAATGCACGAAGAATTAATATCTATTTCCATTCTAACACGTCAAGAAAAAATATAATTATTATTATAAAGTTGGACTTTATGTTTGGCGGTTAAATTTGTTTTCGCCTCAGAGTTTCCAATAGAAACGTTCTTTAAAGGCCGTTCCAGTGGGTTGAAAAAAAACTGTCGTTAAATCTACCGTGTGTAGAAACATTTTGAGAATAACGAATTTTGAAAACGTTGATAAAACTTTGTTTGTTTATTTTATTTCAGTCTATAATTTTCCAAGCGAAATACAAATTATTAAAAGTGAAATAAATGTAAAACTTAACTCGTCTGCGACGTTAAAATAGCGTACTTGATTTTGATTGTTTTGCACGTGCTGTTTGGCGCTACATTGTGACGTCACGTAAACAACACTTTAAACGTCTGTACAGCGTTAACGACTGAATTAAAGATATTGGTGTTCGGATTTATTTTCTTAGTTAGACCATTTTCTATCATTCTAGATAGTTTTCACAACAAAATTCGACAAAAAAATTGTTTTTATTTATCAGATTTTTCAAACAAAATGGCGCCCTCAATGTGAAAATACACAGGGAGATGATAAGAACGGCGAGTGCATTGTTGCAGAATAATGCACGCTTCAGGCCTTCTTTGTTTATATAGAAAAATTTCCGATAGTGTTAGAATGCAGATTTTAATAATATATTTGCCTAATTTACTATATTTTTTACTAATTTTATAAGTAAGGTTAATTTTGGTGGTAAATCAAATGGTAATCATTTGTGTGGTTCTAGGCTTATTAAAGCTTTGGACTACCGACCTTTGTTGATGCAGTACCTGATCTCATTCACAATGGAAATTTACTTATAGAAATCAACTCCTATTAGATTGTTAACCAAAATGGCCATTTTTTTCTATTGTTGAAAAAAGAGCCATTGCATTGTTACAAAATAAATCTATTACTTGTTTACTGTTATAAAACCCCTTAACCTAAATTCAAAAATAGTTATTCAGATAGAATATGCCTCTATATTATTTATTGAGTGATATAAGGCATGTTAAGAAACTTACATCTACATGGTAAGTAACATAAACCAGGTCCATATCAGGAAGTCCGCTGATCTTCTTCAGGGCAACCACGTTACACTGACAACAGTTGTCATCTAGTTCATAATCTATACCTCCTTTCTTACAACAATCTTGACAACAACAACATCTGAAATATACAATATTATATTGTACAATCTTAATAAAATAATGTCTTTTAACTGCCAAAAATACCCAAATAAAACTCCCAAAAAACGAGTGGAAACCTGAAATGAGCAAAGTTTAACTATCACAAGAATAATTCTTCAACTTTTCAGTTTCCAAGTAAATAGATCTTGGTTAATCCTAAAAACACCCCATGATGCCCCAAAATTAAAACTTTCCATATTAAACCTGTCCTAATTTCTGGTCTGTAAGCCACATTGACCTTAACCTCTGTTGACCTTAAAAACTTAAACATAAAAGCTATTTAAATTCCTTTTACAATACTATAACTTTATTAACAATGTCAATTCTATTTTAATCATCATTTTTTATGCGCCAACCATGCCAAAGCTTGACACCCTTTATAATTGCATTCAGATTTTGTGAAAGGGCAATTGCAACTTCTCGGGCCTTTTCGTCAGTCATAATAGCAAAGGATATACCAACTGAAACTACCTAAAAGGAAATTCAGAGATAAGTCTCTAAATAAGTAATTAAAACACAAACTGTAAAAAAGACCAGTTTATGATGCAAAAACATCATTAGTCTGTCTACCAGAAATAATTTACAATATCCCAAACATGACATGGATTCTGTTGGGGTTTTTAAATCAATTATTTTAACACGAAGGCATATTTCAAATTTGTCAAAAACATTGCATGAAAGAAATAATCAAATTCTGCATGAAAGAAATAATCAAATTCTGCGTGAAAGAAATAATTAAATTTTTCGGGGCAGTTACTGTAACACATTAATTTTACAATCTTCTCTCCATGTGAACATAATTTGAACATAATATTACAATACCATGAGTAACAATTGAACTTCAACAATGTACAATATTTGTTACACTGAAATTTTCTTTTGAAACAATTGATGAAACCAGAACATTTGACAACAGTTAAAATATCCAAGACACAATACAGAACAGAACAGAACAGAACATTTATTTCACTTGTACATCATGTACATCGTGCACATAAATAACATATTTACACAACACAATTATAGTCACACAATCTATATAAAACAATACAAATGTTATATCAACCAATGAGTTATTAAGAGGATGATTATGATTATATATTTTGACTCATTTGTTTATTTCTACGATTAAAAGCAATCTTACTAAATTTACAAAGTTTAACAAGAGTATCTTTTTCCCTGCAATTTAACAATTCGATAAGTTTATGCATGTTTGGTCTGATATAATAATATCGATCAATATATAACCGTCGTATATCATTAAAACATGGACATTTAAATACAAAGTGGAATTCGTCATCGATGTCTCTTGTATCACAGAAAAGACATACTCGTTCATTTCTGGGTAATCTATTAATTCCATACCTATTTGTTTGTACCCGTAATGAATGAGCTGAAACTCTTAGTTTTACTAAATAGGTTCTTAAATCAAAAGGTAATAGATCAAGATACCTTTCATATTCAAATTTTTCTTTAAGATGGTGATAAAGGTTTAACATTGTGCTACCTGACTTATTACTATGCCAACCTTGCAAGAAACAATCTATTAACTGCTGTCTAAAAATACTTAAAAACGGCTTTTCTTTAACAAATTGAGGATTATCAAAAACATAATTATATCCATTTTCACACAATAATTTTTTTACATTTGAGACCCAATTCTTTTTACCATTTATACAATCATTATATGACATGTTATATACAGTTTTCAAAATTATATTATCTGTACTGTTAAGTTTAAGCCAAAATTTTAATATTCTAATATATCTCGAAATATACAAAGGATATCGTCCCAATTCGCCATAAACTGCAACATTAGGAGTCGACATTTTAACAAAAAGAATTTTCTTACAAAATTTAAGGTGAATTCTTTCGATTTCTTTTGATTTTGTAAACCCCCATATTTCACTTGAATAATTTAGTACTGATCCGACAAAAGAATCAAAAAGTTGACAAAGAATTTTAGGTTTCATTTTATATTTTTGACATTTAACTAATAAAACATTCATTGATTTCAAAGCTTTACCGACCAGTTGTTGTTGATTTAATGCAAAACTTCCCGTATAATTAAAAACAGTTCCTAAATAGTTAAAATCATTTACAACTTCCAAAATTGTCCCATTATACACAAAAGTCTCATTATTTCTAAGTCCCCCACGTTTACGAAATACCATAACTTTGGTTTTTTGTACATTGACTTCAAGACTCCATAGTTTGCAATACTCAGAAAGTAATATAAGATTAGTGTTAATTTCATCCGGAGTCTTCCCAAGAATAACCATATCATCTGCAAACAAAAGTAGAATAAGAATAATATCATCAAAATTTACACCTGAATTTATATCATCTTGCAAAAATAACTCTAAGTCTTCAACAAATAGTGAAAATAATACTGGTGAAATTACCTCCCCTTGTCTTAAACCAACAGCATATTTGAAAAACTCAGAGTACGAATTACACGACCGAACACATGATTTTACTTTTTCATACATGTCTTTAATTATTCTCAAAATTTTACCGTTAACCCCATGCTTATACAATTTAAGCCATAATGCACTTCTATATACAATCATATGCCATTTTTAAATCAACAAAAACACAATATAATCTTTTATTTTCATTTAAATATTTTTGAACCAAATTATGCAAAATAAACAAGGCATCAGTTGTCGAATAGCCTTTTCTGAATCCAAACTGCGCATCTGATATGGTATTATTCTCATTACAATATTTAACAATTCTATTATTTAGTATTGTCGTAAATAATTTCGACATACAACTTACTAAAGTAATGCCTCTATAATTTTTAACATTGTTTTTATCTCCTTTCTTGTGCAATGGTACAATAACCCCTTCAGTCCATCTTTCAGGAAAAAAACCGCTATCAAAAATACAATTAAAAATATCACATATATGCGCTGCCAGTATATCTACAGTTTCAATAAAATATTCATTCAGCAAAAACTCGTTTCCGCAGGATTTATCACGCTTTAAAGATTTAACAGCGATTAAAATTTCGTTAATAGTAATTGAACTATTCAAAACGTCAGTGTTATCATCATTTTCTATATTTGAGTTAAAATTATGATTTGTAGAAAAATCTTCTGCTTCAATATTTTCATTTTGAAAAATATCATTACTTACTTCTGAAAAATATTTGTAAAAAGATTCAAGCGATATATCTATGTCATTATTCTTTTTTTTAGCTTTAAAATAATTCCAAAAATCTTTAGGCCTTCGAAAACGTAAATTTTCGATATCAGATACTTTTTTGATTTCAAATATTTTCTTCTTTTTCTTAACTATTTGTTTATATCTGCTTTTGAGCATCAAAAACTGCTCTCTACTATAGTCAGAGTTACATCTTTTAAAGACACGCTGAGCTTCTATATACCTTTGCCTTGCATGTTTACATTCAAGGTCAAACCATTCTTTATCATTGGTTCGATTATCAACAAAATGTACATCGCGTCGATTTGACACATAACGTGTAAACAGAGGGTCAGCTACCTGACGAACCGTATCGGTGAATTCATTTAAAATGTTATTTACAGAAGCTCTATCTTGAATGTACATATCCTCCGTTAATCGGTTAAATTGCGGTAAACAACCAATAATACCTGAACGAAATTCAGATTTAAATTCGTCTGACCATCTAATTTTCATAAATCCTGAATTATTTACTTCCTCGGGCATTGCATTACAGTTTATATTAACGGAAATCGGACAATGGTCGCTCCATTCATTGAAGTCGTGTACTTTGAAATCACTAATATTTACAAAATCACGCTCTTTCGCGAGTAGATAGTCAATTAATGATGCCCCTTGACGCGATACAAATGTAAACGCACCAATACCATAGTCATTACTGATCCGACCGTTAGCTATTCGACAGCACGTAGATTTGCATAAGTCAAGAAGTTTTATTCCGTTAGAATTACACGTTTTATCACAGGAGGCCCTGACGGAGGATATATCGGGAATATAATCATCATTATCTATAGACTTAATAGCAGTATCACATATAATATAATCCGCCTTAAGACCTACCCGACTATTCCAATCGCCGATCAAAAATACAGACCCTTCATTTTCAAACTCAAAAATATCATTCTGAATTTCATCAAATAAATCAACGTTACATACATTATAAAATGGCGATCCTTCAGGCCATATGTAAACCCCACACAAATATATATCATTTTCTATATTGAAAAAAAACTTATCTATCTTTAACCAGATAACAGAATCGTGATTATTTCTAACAACTGAAATACCTTTTTTCAAATTGTCTTTAACATAGATAACAACGCCTCCGCTACATCTTTTAGCATTTCGATGTTGATATTTTCGATAAAAATTATATGATACATAACCTTCAATATCTACAATACTTTTAGAATTTGTCCACGCTTCAAACAAAAATATCACATCATTTTTGTCAATAATATCTACAAATCCTTGACATTCTTTTTCACGTTCGTCAGTCCGTTAACGTTCCACGCCAACACGTTCAAACCACCCCCTTCGTGGTCCTAGCTTCGTTCATCGCGCTGCGCCTTTCCGTTTACATATAAAGTATCATATGAGATCCAAGCATTATGACCGTTCCGCTTCGCTTCCTTCATCTTTGGCACCAATTCTCGCCTCTTTGCAATAATTTCCTTGGGGAATTGTTCATGAACATAATATTTGGTTTTATCTAATGTTTTCCATTGTTTTCGAACTAATTCTCTTTCTTTGAATAGTGTAAATTTCGCAACGATATTTCTTGTTCTACCTGGTATTTTATTCCCCATCCGATGTACTCGCTCAAACGCCATTCTCTCCACCTGCTCTTTAGCTATCTTCATATTTTGCTCCAAAAATTCTCTTAACTTTTGCTCCGTATTTTCCAGCACCCCTGACGGGCTTTCGTCGATGTTCGCAAATACAAGGTTATTCCGCATTGACTGCGATTGTAAATAGACAATATCATCTTTTAGAGCATTATTCTCTCTTTGCATTGTAATTAGTTTATCATTCGTTAGGCCTAAATTGAAATCGGAACTTTCTGCCTTTTCTTCAACAACCATGAATCTTTCTTCAATTTTTTTATTTTGGTCTTGGATATTTGTCCACACTTTGTTTATTTCTTTTTCAAAATTATTTACTTTTTGCTCCAGAACATCTAGTTTATCTAACTTTTTTTCCATTTTACAAATTTTTTCATCTATCTTTTTCAAATAAATTAACAAATCTGCATTTGTGGGCGAACATGTTTCACCAATAGCATTTATATCATGTCCCGTATTAGTGGGTGGGGTATGCACTGTTGCCATATTTCCGTTAATTGACGATTTTTCATTTATCACACTGTCTCTACTCTGATTTAAACTATCTTCTGTATCACTACTGTCATTAAATAGCACAGAATTTGCCGTTTTTAGAATACTACTGACACAAACCTGCTCTGGCGAAGTTGCATATCTTCCCGCCTTACATATACTGTCATTATTGTCACTGTTATCACTCTTTTTACGCTTATTCTTTTGTTTTCTACCCATCGGGCATTTTTAACACTCAACACTTAAGTATCCATTAAAAGATATAACATATTAAATCATTTTATTCCATATACATTTCACATTTTTAAAATATTTTTTTCTCCGCCAAAAATATCTGTTTACACTTGAAATCACGTGACTTTTTCTTATAAATTATTTAAATTGGACAAAGGAGTTTCTTTAAACAAAATACAATGTCTATACATTGGTTTCAAGTCAGGCACTTTTACCCTGGTCAACTGTATGTTTTACACAGTAAATTGAACATAAAACTAATTTTGAAGCATGGATAAATTCAATTTGGTCAATATATTTTATATAGCATTAACAACAAAATCTTTACATTATTAGAAAACTGTCATAAATGAAACACAATCTCATCTTCTATAGTTTACTAATGAAATCACACATGACCTTGGTCTGCACTGGTCACTGGTCAGTAAAATAAGCCAAGATTTAAACTAATCCTTAGCCTACTGGACCTGTGGTTTTGCCTACAGTATAAAGCCAGGCCAGAATGCACAATTGTGCAGATGACATGCAGACTCTATCCTGTTCTGTTAGCTGACCAGCTTCAAATTTTCATTTTGATATATCACCAAATTGATAATGAACAGTTAAAAAAAGGAAGCTGGAAATGTCAATTTAAGAAATTCAACAGGGTAAAAGCTAACAAGAGGGCCATGATGGCCCTGAGGTCGCTCACCTGTATATAGGCCCCCCCCCACCCCCGGGCCAATTTTTACCCAAGGGCTTTTATTTGTTTATTTGAACAGACTTGGTAGACACCCATAAGAAGATGTTTCATGCTAAACATCTAAGTTCTAGCTCATTGGCTTTTTTAAAAGAAGATTTTTAAAGTTTTTACTATACACATATAGTTAAAAACAATGACACCCCTGGGGCAGGGCCAGTTTTGACCCCCGGGCGTTTATTTTAACAAACTTTGTAGATATTTATTTAAAGATGTTTCATGTGTAATATCTAAACTCTAGCTATTTGGGTTTTTCCAAAGAAGATTTTTAAGTTTTTGCTATACACATATAAGGAAAATCAATGACCCCCCCCCCGGGGCCAGTTTTGACCCCAGGGCTTTTATTTGAACATACTTGGTAGACACCCATTAGAACATGTTTCATGCTAAATATCTTAGCTCTAGCTCTTTGAGTTCTTTAAAAGAAGATTTTTTTAAGTTTTTACTATATGCATATAGGGAAAATCAATGACCCCCTGGGGCGGGGCCAATTTTGACCCCAGGGCTTTTATTTGAACAAACTTGGTAGACACTCATTAGAAAATGTTTCATGCTAAATATCTTAGCTCTAGCTCTTTGGGTTCTTTAAAAGAAGATTTTTTAAGTTTTTACTATATGCATATAGGGAAAATCTATGACCCCCTGGGGCTGGGTCAATTTTGACCCCAGGGCTTTTATTTGAACAAACTTGGTAGACATTCACTAGAAGATGTTTCATGCCAAGTATCTAAGCTCTAGCTCTTACGGTTCTTTAAAAGAAAATTTTTTAAGTTTTTACTATATGCATATAGGGAAAATCTATGACCCCCAGGGGCGGGGCCAATTTTGACCCCAGGGCTTTTATTTGAACAAACTTGGTAGACACCCATTAGAACATGTTTCATGCTAAATATCTTAGCTCTAGCTCTTTGGGTTCTTTAAAAGAAGATTTTTTAAGTTTTTACTATATGCATATAGGAAAAATCAATGACCCCCCCCGGGCGGGGCCAATTTTGACCCCAGGGCTTTTATTTGAACAAACTTGGTAGACACTCACTAGAAGATGTTTCATGCCAAATATCTAAGCTCTAGCTCTTATGGTTTTTTAAAAGAAGATATTTAAAGTTTTTTCTTTTGGTTGCCATGGCAACCAGAGTTCTGCATGGAATTAAATTCTTTGAACAATTTTTAAAGGTGACCACCAAAGGAACATTCCTGTGAAGTTTGGATGAAATTGGCTCAGTGGTTTATGAGGAGATGTCATTTAAAGCAAAAGTTTACGGACGGACGGACGGACGGACGACGGACGGACGCCGGACGGACGGACGCCGGACGAAAAGCGATCACAAAAGCTCACCCTGTCACTTTGTGACAGGTGAGCTAAAAAGGTCTGAAAACATAGGTTCAGACTACAGTACATACTGTACTCATACAATTATTTTATACTTCCACCTTAATACTGGACATTCCAAAATTTTAAATGCTCTTTCCTTATATATAGTTCAGATAATTCACTTGGAAAAATCATTCTAATAGATGTGAGAATTCTTGTGAAATAATTAATTCCAGCTTTGACACTTGTATAGAATGCTGTATTCTAGGTTTTCTTCTACACACACAAAAAAAATCAAAAAGAATCCTTACAACTGGCAAGGGAAATGATTTGGAAGTAATTTTGTGAGAAATATTGTGGATAAGAAATCAATCATGGACAGTTCCAGGACAGGGCAGCCAACAATCAGTGAATCAATATGCCATTGACTATATCAAGCATTTTCCCCATTTCTTGAAAAATATGTAATATGTACTTTATTTTTCATTTCCTTCTATTTTTTAAATACTTTATGTCTTGCAATGTGTGAAAGGAATGTATTGAGGTCTTGATGACAGAAAAAAGAAGTATCACTATGATATGATATAGATTAAAAGAAACTTAAATTAGTACTGTGCTAAATTTGTGGGTAATTGATTTGCCCTGCTAAGAATTTTGAACAGTCCATTGAAAGTTTAAGAAATTTTAATATCAATATAGAAAAACTGAGCTACCAACAGTATAGTGGAGCCTGGTCAGACAGCTAGTTTCTGGTTCCATCAGAGTAATGATCAAAATCATTAAGCTTTTTACTCATTAATTTACAAAACCTGACAGAAAATCCATTATCTAAACATCTCACATAATCCCAACATAAAATTACATTTTACTATGTCTACTTTTTTCTCATCAACTTCTGAATGTCACAAAACAAATCTTATCATCTTAGATTGACTATATGTTAAAAACAGTGAAATAGCAAGAAGAAAATCATACCAATAGAGGATATATTTATTTATTTGTTTTTATTGAATAAGCTAAAGTCACACTAAAACAATAGTATTCTCTTTATTTCATACCTAATTACTAAAAAATCAGTTTTTATTTGTTTGGGTCGTCAGACCAAACAAATACTGGTAGCGAAATTTCAGACCCTGATGCTGTTAATTGCAAATGCTGAAAGTAGTCCGATTTTTTGAAGTGGTTACTTCCCTCTATATGTACACTAACACTGAAAAATTTAGGGGAGATCACTGCGTAAAGATTGTCAAATGACAGGCGCATTAATTTTCAAGCAAAATAGTTCCCAAATGGCTGAAGATTTCTAATATTGTTTTATTCCTTATAGATATACATACTTATAGTAAGCTCCATCTGTGTTAAACAACAGGGTTAGCGTCAAAATAATAAATTTAGAATAATATGGTTTTCTTGAGGCCATTAACATATAACTTCACCGTGGCCGAGGGGTTTGCACGCTCGCTTAGGAAGCGAGAGGTCTGGAGTTCAAATCCCAGTTAAGGCAACTCATTTTTTTTTAAAGTGTTTAAGTCAAATAAACATTGAATTGAATATCAGAGTTGCAATTAGTCTTATAGCCAATTTACTACAGTTAAAACACTGGAAAACATTGGTGGCACTATACAAAAACAAATTGGTTTATAATCTCACAACCTTCACCTTTCTGACATTCTGAGACCCAAACAAATTCAGCGCCTTCTGTGCTTTGATTTTACTATTTTCATAGAAGCCTGGAAAACAGGATCATATAAAGAAGATGATAAAAGTCATTAATGAAGTTTCTTCCTATAATTTTAATGATGCAAAGATATTTAAACAGAGGAACATCCCATTTACAAACATAGCTCAACAATTTATTTCTATGTATATCTACAGAATCATAAAACTATAACGCACACCAACACAAAAAGTTCATCAAAGCAAGTAGATCTATTTCATTGCTTAGCAATTATCTTATCCTTCTAAACTATTGTTTTCTTTAGAAAAACAAAAATATCACTTAAGAAATTAGTAGAAATAAGCAGCCTTGAGCAAAAAATTAGTTTAAAGCTCACAATTTCTAAAAGAAAATCTTATTCTTTTTTTTTTCAAGATAAAGAATTTTTTGCAGCTTACAAAAAAATTTAATGATGATGGTGAAGATTTCAAGTAATCTTCCACAAGGCAATGTGTTTGAATGTATCAGCTTCACATTATCCTTGTTTGTCTATTGATGTTTCAAAACAAAGATGATTAAATGATTTAGGAGACTGCTTAATGGATTAACAGTTTCTAGTTTTCCTGAAATTGGGGAGATTTTTATTTCAGTCTGACAATCAATAAAAGGTGGCAATTTATAGTCTTAAATGATGAGCTCATTCTTCACAGTGATTTTTTTTGTAATAAACTTATCCTGGTGTGATTTTGTGTAAGAAAACTTTGTGTAATGCCATGATTTTGTGTGAAAACTTGTCCTGCTGTAGTTTAGTGTAATAAACTTATCCTGATCTAATTTTGTGTAATAATAACTTGTCCTGATGTGATTTTGTGTAATAAATTTGACCTGGTGTGATTTTGTGTAAAAATAACTTATCCTGATCTGATTTTGTGTAAAAACTTATCCTGATGTGATTTTGTGTAATAACTTGTCCTGCTGTGGTTTTGTGTAATGACATTTCATGCTGTGATTTTGCGTAATAACTTGTCCTGATGTGATTTTGTGTAATAAATTTATACTGCTGTGCTTTTGTGTAATAAATTTGTCCCGCTGTGATTTTCTGTAATAAACTTATCCTGCTTTGCTTTTGTGTAATAATAACTTGTCTTGATGTGATTTTTTGTAATAACTTGTACTGATGTGATTTTGTGTAATTATAATATTTTGATACACCAAATAACAAAGCAAGACATGGCAAATTCACGGTACAAAAAGCTTCATTACACAAAATCACAGCAGGATAAGTTTATTACATAAAATCACATCAGGATAAGTTTATTACACAAAATCACATCAGGAAAAGTCTTTACACAAAATCACAGTGGGACAAATTAATTACACAAAATCACAGCAGGACAAGTTTATTACACAAAATCACAGCAGGACAAGTTTATTGAGCAGCAAATAGTTTTGAGTCAAGACCACATGAGCCTGGTTAAACCATCTAAATAAACAGTCTACCAAGACGCATTAATGATTGCAAAGATCTATGCTTATATTGCAAAGTATAAAAAAGGTCTTTACATAGAAACAGTGCACTGTAACTTGAACTGTAACAGTTGTAACAGTAACTACAATTCAAGTTACAGTGCACTGTTACAATTTGAGTTTACAGTGCACTGTTACAATTGGAGTTACAGTGTTCATTTGGCTTAAAGTGCAAACATGGCAATTACTTAGAAAGTGTTCACATTTGAAATTAGTGTAAAAGTGCAAAATTTCAATAAAATTTATTAAGATCAAATGCGCTGTTTTCCTGATTCAATCTAATTTCAAAGTGATTACACTTTGTGCACTATGGAAACAATTAAATCTGATGTCCTTGGTGAGTACACTGTTTTTATTATTTCTCAAATGCAGGAACTATCTCTATTAAAACAATTCTTCTTTTTTTTTTATTTTTTCAAATAAAGAATAAATTTAAAGTAATTTTTCTTGTTAACCATTGCACTATCTCTGTCAATACAAATATTAAACATCAACTATATTTTGATCAATTATGCTGATTTTGTGTAAGATCTATTTCATCATATTTATATTAATCATAGATCCTAACCAAATGAGGATGAAAGAAGGAATAAAGGAATATATCTCGGAATGAAATAAATACTGAATACATAAATTTTTCAACAATAATGAATCATGAAATTTATATTAAACAGATTGTGCTGAGACAGGGAAAAATTGAAGAAAGTGATCGGACCAATTCAGAATGTTTAATGAAACTCTATAGATAACTCTCCATACATGATTACCAACATTGTACCACTGCCTGCAACCACAATTACAATAAATGCATGTGACACAATATAAAATGCAGAAGTAACAAGAATTCCCTTGTTGAATAACAAAGTCTGAGCAACACTCTGCAGCACACTATACAAATCAATATGAAGTTTTTCCATGGATATTTTTACAACAGGCTTCTTGGTCATATAAACTGACATAAAAGCATGTTTTAGATCAAAACCTTTCTAAAACTGGAAAAAATAAAACTTTTTACTTTTTGAAAGAAAACATTTTATTACAGGTTTCCACATCAATTGAGTCTCTACAGGAAAGCAAGAAAAAAGATTTTATGTATGTGGCAGGGTCATATTGATGTATTAATGTTAGATGTTATTTGTAAATGTATGTCCCGTATTGTACACCGTAGATTGTGAAGTCCTATATTTGTGTCCTTTTCCTATATTCCATACATTCATCCTTTTATTCATTTACTCATTCATTCATTTCTTCATTCATTCATTTATTAACAAGTATGTACTAACCATTGGTACGGGCCTCAATCTTAAAATATTCTATTTCCGCACTAAGTACCTTCACGCATGCGCACTCCTACTGAAGATTTTCATGGCGCGGGAGCCAGACTTCGTATTCATCGATAATAAATATTTTCTGAGAGCGTATTTCTGTATTTTCATAGGTAAATATGAATGTCTGTATTGATCCCATACTTGTTATTCTACATTTTGCCATTCATGATTTTGTGTCATTTGTCATTATTTTGTCTTTGCACTCCTACTGAAGATTTTCATGGCGCGAGCCAGACTTCGTATTCATCGATAATAAATATTTTCTGAGAGCGTATTTCTGTATTTTTATAGCAACCCTCAAGCCCAGAACCTCTTAGCAGCACCTTTCCCATATCGTAAGAGTGGACTGCGACATGTACATATATACAATACCAAGTGGATTGGTGACAATTATTACATTTCTAGATAGAAATAAACTTTATTGCTTTATCTAGTTTTTAAACATTGTATTATCTACAATGAAAACTGGTAACATATGTTTTGATATTGACATATTCTAACACATATGTTCAACTTCATTATAATATTATATTGTTTCTGAAGTTTTAACTAAGATACCAAGAACAATATGTACAGCAATAATGACAAAAATAATGACTAAAATGGTGAATTTCAATCCTATAACTTCAAAACACAAGAGCTCCACATTGTGAATACACGCATAGTATGTGCTGTTGTAAGATGCACAATAATTAAATGTGTGAGGACTCAAAGATATGAATAAGAACAAGTTATTTATTAGATATAGATTTTAAACACACTGAGATTCAGAACTTGACCATAAAATAAACAGGGGTCAAGGGCAATGCTCCAATGAAATTTCACAAATTACATTAGTTCCTTCTCATGTAATTCATGTAACAAGGATTTTACACTAAATATCACTGTGACTTAGACCTTTGACTAAATGAGCTCAAAATCAGCACTGGTTACAAATTACCATGGGCAATGTTATAATACTAAGGTTTATAAACATGGGCTTATTCTCTCTCAAGTTACTGATCTGACATTTAACTATCAATGACATTGACCTATGACCTAAAAATCAGACAGAAACCATCTACTAGCCATGGACAATTTTCCTACCAAGTTTCAAAAACCTAGGCTTACTCTTTCACAACTTTTTGAGTGGACAAAGATTTTACAGTGTAAATGTGACCTTGACCCTTGACCCTAAAGCTTCAACATCAATACTGGCCATGATCAAACTCCCTACAAGGTATAAAGACAAGGACATGTCAAAGTCATCAAGGTATTGAGGAGACATCCTTAGATGTACAAGTGCCACACCATTATTTGAACCACATTACTTAGGAAAATTAAAAAGAGAAACAACATCTCAAAAGATTTGAGGCTAAAACAATTTAAAAGAAGTTGTGAAAAATAGTTCCAAAAATTAATCTATTTGGGAAAACCCTTTAAACAATTTTTTCCTCCATATCTGAAAGTGACTCAATAAGAGATGGTTTTTCATCATTTACAACTAGAGTTCCTGACAAGTTATATTAGCTTTGATGCCATGGTGGCAAATTAAGGATTATTTATTCTACCGTTTCGTATTACACCATCTTCTTCTTGCAGGTTAGATTAAAACAGGTTGGATCTCAAAGGACTAAATCATAAGAATTTAACCTTTTACAAAAACTTGACAAAGACAGAAATGTTTAGTAAATGAAAGCTTGAAGTTTATTTTATTATTAAACCTTGATTAGGTGTATACTTCAAATATAAATCACTGCTGGTTTAACCGAATAAACAGAAGGATTGTCAACAATAACAGTCAACAAATCTGGCTTGATGCTAGCTAAAATCATGTTTAACATGGTGCCCTTGCTTTCTGACAAGGTTAACAGAATACATAAATGCTGTGTGGTTACAAGTCATAATTTGCAACATGGAAAATATGGACCATAGTCTCCCATTGGCCACAACCTTAGAAACATTGTCTAAAACTGATTAACATTTTTGACAAGCAAAATACAAAATTCAACAGGGAACAACAATGTTGAGGACTATACATCAAATTTTGACCTTTGCTCTTTAACTGTGATCTTGACCTCCTGAACCTTGACATTGATCATATACTTAATACATGGTATCATGAAAACAAGTACATGTAGTATCAAAATCCATTCAGGATTTATATATCAGAGCAAAGGGATTTTCATTCCTGGTTGAATAATAAAGTCTGATCAACAATTTACACCACACCGTCTAAAACAATATAAAGTCTGTAATATCTTCCTTTAAAACAAAAAATCACTTGCTGGCAATTAATCTTAAATTTCAACCAAATTTATATAACAATACCTGTATTTATTTTAAGAGTGAGAGAGAACTTATATAACTGATAAAAAAAATGCCTTTATAGTTTAAACAGAAGTTATTTCAGTTTGATAGTGTAGGGAAAACTAATCATCTTAAATAAAATCAAATCATCTGAGATTTCTTGCAAAATTATTGCTACTGCTTTGATTTTGGTAGAGAGAAAATTCAACCAAATACACTTGCAATCCTTTCATTTCTCTTGATAAAAAAGGAAACAAATATTCACAACATAATAAAATGAATTAAACGAAAAAATAGCAAACAATAGTTTAGGATGACATGTCAATTTAATTCAAGTCTGTAACACAGTTCCACACACAAAAATCTGAAAGTGAATCAATAAGAAATGATCATTTATCATTTATAACTAGAGTTCCTGACATTAGTAACATTAACTTGGATGTTATACAGTAATATCAAATTAAAGATTATTTATATTCTAGGGCTTAATATACCAGATAAGTCATCTTGTTCTTTTGATGCAACACATGAAAATATTTCAAAAGTCCTTATGCCAAAAATGTTGACAATTACTTAGCCTCAATTTTTGTAATTTGACTTAAGGTAGACAGTTCATCTTAGCAAGTCAATACTTAAATCACCCCTTTTCATTATAAATCTTACAATATAGTGGTGTATAGTTCAAATCATTAATTAATCAGATCCTCAAGTAGGGAGCATATATTTAGCCTTCACATTACTTTTTTTCAGAAAGAATCAAGAGACATTATAAGTTCTATAGTTACTGGCTGTGAAAACCAATTTCCTCCAATGCACAATCAAGAACCCACAATCATAAAATTATTGCATGTAAGAACAATTAATGTCAGTTACTAAGCTGGTTATAGAGGGCAAGGGGGCTACATCATGCTACCATACCACAACACTTTTATATTAATAAAGTTAAACATAGATAGATTCTTTTATTTCCTCCAATTATGAAGAGCAGATATTTGTATCAACAATTATTACATTTTCACAAAATATGAAATAAATTATATAGTTTTATCAAACATTGTAATATTATCTACATTGAAAACTTGATACTTAAACAAACATGACTGTTCAACTGCATCATAGGTTTTGAAATTTCTACTACTAAGGATACCAAGAAAACTATCATAATATATTTAATTAAATGACATAGAAACAGTGAGCACACTCAAAAATTTATAAAATGTTCAAATGTCTTCTAACTGTAACAGCGCAGATACAAAATGTGTGGGAGAAAATTTAAATATCTTAAACAGAGTTTCAATGAATTTTCAATAATTTAAAGAGCTATTCACTAACTGATGCAAATTCCTGAGACATTGGGCAATTATACAGATGCAATTAGGACACAATTAAATTTCAAATTTTTTCCAGATATAGAGACACACTATGTGCTGCTAATATTAAAATATCCACATGAGAAATCATTAATTATACCAGAGTGACAAACATTACATGGTAAGACTTCAGCAGGCAGAGCAGGACACCATCATGTAAATCAATACAAGAAAAGCATTGATGCAAAGCATCAAAGGGCGTCCAAGCAAGAAATGCAGCAGGTGCAGATGAACTAGTAGATATATGATGACAAGATATTCTTATAAACTTTCAATGGTTCGTTGGTTTTTACCAGAATTGTATATCACTTATGAATGAACGGACGAAAGACATTGTTCATTAATTATTTATAACTTTGATTGGCATGCTAGAAATTAGAATATTACTTATCGTGGTTATTAATAGCAACGGATATACATGTATACAATCATTTATAATCCATATGTGTAACGCATGATCAACACCACACTTGTGTAATTGTCCCTTATATGTTATCGCTATTAGCGAAGACCCCCTCTTAAGGTATCTGTTCACACTTAGTAACAATATGACACTTGTTATATTACCATGTTGATCATGTTGAGCATAATAATTATTGTTTATAATTGTAATATCTATTTTAATAAAAAAAAAATACAGATTTTATGAATATTGTTTTCTTTTCTTTTTTTTGTGTTTTATGCGCTATTTTAATACTGAGTTTTTACGTTTACTACTATTTTAAGAATTCATATTGACCGACGATTATAAGTCAAAACCTGACTGGAAAACGTCAGTAAATTATGGTTAATCTTTCAATATATAAAATTGTTTATTCTTAAACCATATACATGTACATTTGTATTTTTCTTTATCATTTTTTAAATTATCAATCAATTGAACAATTCATAAAATCTGATTTGTGACTTTGAATAATTCCTCGGCAGCTTTACTAAACACGAATAACAAATTAAATAAAATGTTTCAAAGTTGATAGTGTCATATTAATGCCATAAAAATGTACATTTTTTCTCAATTATTGTACATATTTAATGTTTTTATCTCATATAGATAAAATAAAACATGCGATTTGTGTTGTTGGTTTTTTTTTCGAATTGTATGTTTATGTATAATAATAATCAATAAGTTTGAGAGTTGATCTGTGTTTATTAATTATTGTAACCAAACTAAGTGACAAACATTCATTTTGAAAAAAAGCTTATTTATCTGTAAAATATTTGTTCTGTTCTGTAACGATATCAAACATCTACTCCAAAACCGGGAGAGACCGGACAATAAACGTGTGGTACTATTCGCCGGTCACTAGTAAAGCCCGGTCAAAATAGACCAGGAGAGACCGGGAATTACCGATAGGAGTACATCCCTCTATAAATAGATTTTCGGAATATTTAGGTCACCAACTCATCATTCTATTTACAGCTTTCGGAATAACATACCATAATAACCCACTGTGTACTACAAAATAATAAATAAAAATACCCCGTAAAGCGCGATTTATTGACGGAAAAGGTTATTTCATTTGAAAATGTTGCATTGCGAAATTCTCCAGTTCGCTATTCATTGTACATATCGCGACTAATTAATAATCAAGCACCCTCATACCGATCAGAATGATCGGCTTTTATTATGAACAACTATAAAAGGCTCGAGAAGTTGCTGTCGCCCTTTCACAAAATCTGATTTCATTCCATAAAAGGCGCCGCGCTTCGGCGCGGACGCCAATAAAGTCACCAATACAAGCTTTTTTATCATCACTTCCACATGCCTTAACACCAAATATAGCCGACAATAGTGATGGTGAGATATTTTTCTAGAGATTACCACATTAATATTCAACACTTGATTCTTGTCTTACTGAATTTGAATAATTCACCTGACCTGCTTAAAATATTACAAGGGCTTACTAAAGACGTAGGATATTTAGGTTTTTCCCTGCTAATCTGTAGGTACAAACAGACTTTTACAGTTACAGCTTCAAAAGTAAGTGCAACAGGTTGACTAATATTGTGACGGGTAGTCCACCCTGAAGCTATAACAGTTAAAGTTTGTTTGAATCGAAAAAAAACCCACATTTGCCAAATTTCAGATGACATCTATTCCATAGGATACAAAGTTTCATACTGTAAAATTTTCAAAAATCTACTAAAAATAATGTATCAAATTATTGCATTAATATGGATAGTTCGACCCTTTTACCTCCTGACAATTATTATACATACAGGACTGCACAGACATGTAAAAGGGCCCCCTATATTCTACAATGTTATGTAGAATCAAGTATTTCTATAGAGGGAGAGAGATATGCTATAAGTCACAAATCTTCTTGACAGTATCATAGAATAATCTTAGAATTGTCAGGGAAATGTTTTGTAACTAATTTTCTGACTACAGTTTCTGAATCATCAATCTTTTCATATAAGTTAATCAATATGGTAAGAAAAAAAAATGATTTAATGCTAGTACCCTTCAAAAATTTACATAAAAGTTCAAGATAAGCATTATCATTATGAATGCTGAATAACAAACAAATGTTAGATCTAGTTTTAGATGTGTCTGGATTGTTGTGAATGAATTCAACAGCCAAAGTAAGAGAGGCTGTTGTTGTAGTACAAAATAAGGCCGAGGTATGGCATTGGTATAATGATACTGTTCAATTCTAAATATTAATCAAATTTCCAAACACACTTTGTTCCAAATTGTTAATGCTAAACCACAATTTAAACAGTGACATAATATAAAATTCCAGAGCAGCAAGAAATCCCTTGTTGAATAACAGACTTTAGATCAATACAGATTTATTGAGCTCATAATGGTATTTTTCAACAACATGCTTGACAGTCAAAGTCATAAAATCTGCTACTCAAGCATGTTTTAAGGTATAAAATTTGCAAAAAAAATCTTTAAAAAATCCTATCCAAAGAGATTTTTATGAAAAGTTGACTTTCAGCTTTGATATTGAGATATATGAAAAACAACAATAAAATGTTGCATTGGACTCCATTTGAATAAAAATATGTACCACAATGAATGGAATTTTTATTTTTGACATATAATATTCTGAAACATAGGTTTAACTTCATCATATTGTTGTTTTTTTTCTTCTTCATTTGTTGCCTACAATATAAAGGACAAACAAGAAGGCCATGATGTGCCTAGATCCCCACAATTTAGTCAGGTCTATAAAGGCTCCAAATAACAAAGATGAAAAAATAATATTGATAATAATTAATATACATCTTGTAAATCAGATTAAACTAGAACTATCACTAAATGTGATTAATACCCCCCCCCCCCCCGGCAAGACTGCTTTGGAAATGAGGATGTTACTAGTAACAGAATACCTTGTAAAACAATTGAAATAGAGTTATGGTTGTGGGCAATTAAAGATAGTTGTGGTTCTTGTATGTTGCATTTCCTTTCAATGTGGTTGACCATTGATGAAGTTTTATCTAATTACTCTGTAATAAGTCCAGAAAGACAAGGGAAAGGAACAAAGGGCAATAACTCTATAAATACTGAATATGGAGTTATGGTTATTGTACACTGCACTTCCTCTCATTGCGCTTGACCATTGAATCAAGTTGTATTGAATTCCAACTACTAGTTTTCAAGTTATGCACTGGACAAAAAAAGTAACAAAGGGCAATAACTGTAATTAGTCCAAATAGAGTAATGGTTCTTGTGCACTGAACTTCATCTCACTGCCTTTGAACATTGTATAAAATTTCATTGAATTCCAACCATTAATTTTCAAGTTATGCACTGGACAATAAAAAATAACAAAGGGCAAAAACTTTTAAATGAGTCAAGAATGGTTTCTGTGCACTGTGCTTTCTCTCAATAAACATGACCATTGTATGAAATACTAGTAGTATTGAATTTCAACTAGTAGTTTTCAAGTAATACTCTGGACAAGAAAAAAGCAATGGAAAAGTAACAAAGGGCAATAACTCTGTAATTACTTTAGATAGCTATATGGTTTTTGTGCACTGCACTTTCCCTTATTGTGCTTGACCATTGTATGAAGTTGTTTTTGATTCAAACCAGTAGTTTTCAAGTTATGCTCTGGACATGGAAAAGTTTCAAAGGGCAATTATTATATAATTACTTTACATGGAGTTGTGGTTCTTGTGCACTGCACTTCCCCTTATTGTGCTTGACAATTGTATGAAGTTGTTTTTAATTCCAACTAGTAGTTTTCAAGTTATGCTTCTGACATGGAAAAAGCAAACAAGAGCCACCGCAGGGCGGGGGCAACGCTCGACTTTTTACTTTCTCTAAAAGCAAACAAACGTTTCCTTTTTATAAAATTAATCGGTCTGTCTTGTCACATTAGTTTTGTCTATATATTTTAAATAGAAACACTCAATTCTATAAATAGAAAATTCTATAAATAGAAACACGCAATTCTATAAATAGAAAATTCTATAAATAGATACATGTGGTAGAGTCACGTGGTGACACGTGGTGGTGTCACGTGGTTGACACATGGTGTCACGTGGTGGTGTACGTGGTGGTGTCACGTGATGAATTCACGTGGTGAATTCACGTGGCGGAGTCACGTGGTGAATTCACATGAAAGAGTCACGTGGTAGAGTCACGTGGGTGGAGTCAGGTGGTGAAGTCACGTGGTAGTCACGTGGTAGAGTCACATGGTGAAGTCACGTGGAAGAGTCACGTTGTAGAGTCAAGTGGTGGAGTCACGTGGTAGAGTCACGTGGTAGAGTCACGTGGTAGAGTCACGTGGTAAAGTCATGTGGAAGAGTCACGTGGTGAATTCATGTGGTGGAGTCACGTGGTGAATTCACGTGATAGAGTCACGTGGTAGAGTCACGTGGTAGAGTCATGTGGAAGAGTCACGTGGTGGAGTCACGTGGTGGAGTCACGTGGTGAATTCACTTGGTAGAGTCACGTGGTAGAGTCATGTGGTGGAGTCACGTGGTGGAGTCACATGGTGGAGTCACATGGTGAAGTCACGTGGTGAAGTCAAGAGCCCAAGTGTTTGATAAACAACAAGGTCTTGTTCTTAAGTATGTTCTGTTATAATATGAAGTTGATCCCTTCAATAATACCAAAGTTACAGCCAGTTTGTAACAGCCAAAACAATGAAAATTTCAATAATTTGAACTTCAAAGTCAAGGTCATTAATGAGTGAAAGTCAAGGTCTGTCTGCTTATTTTTAAGGGTTATCCTTGAAGATTATTATGTTCAAGTTTGAAGACAATCCATTCAAAAATAACAAAGTTACAGCCAATAACAGCATGAACAAGCAAAATTTTGACTTTTAACCTTGAAGGTCAAGGTCATTTATGGATGAAGGTCAAGGTTAGTGTGGTCTACTGAAAGGTCTTGCCCCAAGGGTTGTTATGGCCAAGTTTGAAGACAATACACCAAGAAATAAAAAAATTATGATCCAGGTACCAGTTTGCGGACGGTAACGGCAACGCCGCCGCGACTATAGCAATACCTCTACTTTTTTTTTCAAAAAAAAAAAAAGTCGAGCTAAAAAGGGCAAAAACTCTGTAATTAGTCAAAATGGAGTTATGGTTCTTATGCACTGCACTTCCAACCAGTGTATGAAGTTTTATTGAATTCCAACAAGTGGTTTTCAAGTTAAGCTACGGACAAGAAAAAACAATGGAAAAGTAACAAAGGGCAATAACTCTGTAATTACTTTACATAGAGTTATGGTTCTTGTGCACTGCACATCCTCTTATTGTGCTTGACCATTGTATGAAGTTGTTTTGAATTCCAACCAGTAGTTTTCAAAATATGCTCCAGACAAGGAAAAGTAACAAAGGGCAATAACTCAAAATGGAGATATGGTTCTTGTGCACTGCACTGCCACTCAATGTACTTGACCATTTTATGAAGTTGTATTGAATTCCAACCAGTGGTTTTCAAGTTATGCTCCAGACAAGAAAAAAACAATGGAAAAGTAACAAAGGGCAATAACTCTGTAATTACTTTAGAGTTATGGTTCTTGTGCGCACTTCCCCTTATTGTGCTTGACCATTGTATGAAGTTGTATTGAATTCCGACCATTAGTCTTCAAATTATGCTCCAGACAGGGAAAATGCAACGGACCGCTGGACCGACTGACCGACCACCGAGTGACTCCTACATACACCCCCCACCCCACCCAAATTCGTTTCGGAAGTATAATACATGGGGTGTAAAAAACAGATTTTCAGTAATTTCTAATTATTCCAACAGCTACTCACTATTTGATGCAAGCTCAGGATATAGGGGCAGTCATATTATATAGAAACAATTAAAATAACAATTAAACACCTCTCTTTTTTGTGTTACCTCTCCTTCAACTACAGGGAAACTATTTGCAACCAATATTATAATCATTATATGAGAATCATTAATTACATCCCAGTGACAACAATTTCTGTGTCAGTATGCAGAACTGAACTACCCTTGATCACGCAACATCTAAATCAATATAAAGCTTAATATATCATAAATTCATGCCTTAGCCCTGAAATATTCTGATTAAATGTTTTCAGACATTGCTATTAGAATTAACAAGGGAGACATGCCTCTTGCCACAGTGGATTCATTTATACAATGGAGTTGTGCTGCTTAGATGTGGAACATTCCATGATTAATTTTCAAGGTTAAATTTCAAGATTTCAATATAAAAAGTAAAATTTTGCAAATGACTATAGATATCTAACTATTTGAGCCCACATCAGGATATTGTCATGCGACAACAAACGGGTGACATTTAATCATCACTGGGGCTCAAAATGTTAAAAATCAGGAACCATTGGTATTTAAACAGTTGCAGAAGCCAGGCATCCTGCACAAGCCCCATCTGGCAATCTAATGAAGTAAATAAATATGTCTAAACTAGTCCTCTATTTCAAGGTAAAAAACTTTATTTCCATACTTCAACATCTTTATTTTTGAACTGTGGTTGGTTTTTAATCACTTTGAAACATAAAACATGAAGCAGCCATTCTAAAAGTTTTTGTGATGAATTACAAAAGCTGTATGCATATCTAGATGAAATTGAGAATTTGTAACAATATATCAATGTCATAATAATTGAAATGATAATTCATTTAATCTTAAATGACTGAAACTTCAACATAATAAACATAATACTTCACAACAAGTTTCACCATACAATTCTTTATGGTAAAAATTTGCTTTGCCAGCAAACTCGCCTACAATATTACCATGGCAATAATGCACTTTCAAGTGCACATTTTTTTCTTTAAATTATGATAAATTAAAGTTTGAAGAACATGCAAAATTCAAGGGACATTGAACACAATGTGTAATAAAGACCAGAAAGTGGTCCTTATGTTAAGAAAAAACTAAAACAACATAAAACTGAAATTGCTGCATAATTTTTTGACAAGAACAATGTTAAACAAGAGCACAGCAAAGGAAGAGCAATCACATTCAAATGCAAATCTGTCTGAGGAACCATAAAATAGGAGAAGAACCAAAAAAATAGGAGAAACAAATTTATAAAATGAGTCCAAAACATTTTATCTAAATTATCCATATACAATTTCATAAATTATTATGTAATTTCAAATGACAAGAAAAAATATTTTTTACTAAAATTATCTTAGGTACCTTTTTCTCTCTTGTTTTCAACAAGGAGAATAAAAAACAAAAAACTTGCACAGTGCGGGTTTGAAATGTCAGATGCCACAATGTTGTACTCCCTTTGATATGTACTTAAAATATAATATAGATTATGACCTTGACCTTGATCTGGGGCAATTCAAATGTCTCATTATGAATAATATCAAATGGTTTAAAATATACAGAGCAGACATAGAGTATTTAAATTCATACATAATGACTATAAATGTGACCATGACCTTGACCTGAAGATGACCTTGACTCGAGGAAGACAAAACATGTGTTCTGCACATCATCATATTATACAAATTAGTTTCAACTTCCTTCAAATAGTTCAACAGAAACAATCAGACATAAAATTGCTGACAGACGAACAGAGGCATAATATTATAATGTCTGAAATTGTTCAAGGCAAATAAAAAATGCTATTTGCACACTTAAAGGTGATACTACACAGCATTTTTTTTCTGTGTCCATTCACAAAATGTTAGTTAAATACTTCAAAATCTAATGATGATGCAGTAAACTAAGAAACAGACATCTCAAGTTTTGTACACTCACTGAATATGTCTGTTAAATATCTCAATATGCATCAATATGTCTATTTTCTTTACGTTTATATGCATATCAAGTCTATTTTCTAAATATTTGCATATCTTACAGTGCTGCATAACTTTTTTCTGCTCATTTAGGATCAATGTTTCTGAAACAATGAGTGTTAAAGATGAATACTGCTTCAGTATTTGCTGGGGGCCAGACAAGATGTTGCACATTTGATTGTCTAAAATAATGAACAGGCTCAATCAACTTTTAGTCTACAAATTTGACTTGATAATAGTGGTGAAAAAACTGTGCAGTCTGACCTACACCATCTTAAACGGACTCCATTGAGGATTTTTGACATGTTGGGACTGGAAATAATTTTTTGAAATAAACTGTCTAGACCAGTAACTTCTGTACAAAAATTCATATCATTTACTCATTCCCTTTTTCCAGAAAACTTATTCTTATATGGGGAAAATGACCTAAAATTGAAAAGCGTTTCAACAGACTTAGAAATGCAAAAAAAACACGATTTTCAATTTATTCTTCATTTTCTTTTGCATATCTTTATATTTAAGTGCCCCAGCTGATCTTTGTGAGAAATACAAATTTTATGTTTTAGGCTTTTGAACGTCAGTGAAGCCTCGATAACAACATGTTTTAGCTCTTACAACTGGGTAAATTGGCTGCTTCAATAGTAGCATTTCTTATGACATGTTATCTTCTGTATTAAAATCTGTCTTGAAATTTTAAATGGGTACACAGAACAATGTGAACAGTCAGTGAGCAATATTTCAATATGGTCTACTGTTTGGGGCCAAATGTTTCAGTCAGTATCAGGAAAGTGTGTTGAGGCTTACTGAGACTCAAACCTTGAACCCACAGAATTCTGTTTAACAGCTCTATGGTACATGTCACTTAAACATAATTATTTCCTGTAAGTGATCAGTTCTACACAATGACATTAAACACTCCCCTCAATGCTCTTATTGACCTCCTCTCTTAACAGAAATTAAGTTGTTTTCAATAAAACTATACTGCAACCCATATTGATATTAGTAATTACAATTACTTCAGAGAAACAAAATATGAAGATAATCCATTAAGAAATTAAAAAATATAATGGCCAATGTTACAGTTTCTGGATGGAATCGGGACTGTCTGACTGTAGCAATAGCTTTTGAAAAGTTAAAAAATTGAATAACATATAAAAATTAACAATAACAACAATGTTCTAGGTTATATTATTCAGGAACCATTTCATTCATTTCTCCCATGGAAGACATGAGAACCCAGTTTCAGTGTTGGTAATCAATATTCAGCTGCAAAAGCATTCACAAATTCCTTTTAGGACTACAAGAATTGGAGCAGAATACTTAATCACTCTATCTAAATAAATACAATTGTCAACACATCAGATTTATATGAGAATAACATGTTTAGGTATCATAAAAACAGACATGAGGAGGAGGGTATTGACATAATTATTCAAGGGCACGTCCATCTTATGCTATTACAATGAATTGTGCTAAATAACTCACACAAAGTTGAATGACATTCTTTAAAAACAGAAATAAAACAGTTAAAACAATGTTCACTGAATTGCATTTTCATATTAACTATTTGATCCCTTTTAGAACTAAAGGAATAATTATTGGGAAACTGAAAGGTAAGTAATCAATCAGCAAGGTATTTGAGGCCTATTTAACCTTAAGCCTGTTGGGTGGCCGCAAATATATTTTACCAATAAGATCTGAATGCAGACCAAGATCACCATGATCAGAGTTTCCACCGTTTTGCTATTAAGTCAGTACTTTTATTTTTGAAAATTTCCCTGCCAATAATTAATGGTTTTATGAAGAGTGAGAGTTGGACAAGTCCATTAAGGACATTTTAGCATGTAGGATTGAAAACTGCATGAACATTTATTAGGAAAAACTAGAAGACTGTAAAAGGCAATATAATCAAAGTATAAAGTATTTAAGGCGTACTTAGAACTACATGAAAACTTCTATTGATAATACTAAAAGACAGCAAATGGCAATACAATCTGTAATAACAAGCTCATAGAGTGAATCAATATAGAATTGAGTACATAATCACATTTTTCATCATCATTTATGAAAAAAGTTCAGGACAGGCAATATTTACACAGATTCCCTGGTGACAGATAAAAAGAATCATTATGATGATATATTACAATGCGTTTTTTACTCTAGACAATTACTTCCTACAAGCATCTTATGCCCTTCTTGTTTTTTAAAAGTAAAAAGTGCATGACAGTATTCCTGGACTCTGTAGGGCTCCTCTAATTAAACAATTAATAAAGTACCTGCTGTACCTAGACCAGTAATTACAAGGAGTAATGACATCAACTAAGTTTCTGTCATTGTAAAGTGTACCAAAGGGGAGTTATTTTAAAGATTTCAAGATAAGATGATAGAGAAGTGAAAATATTCATGAGAAATGTTCTAAATTGTATGATGTTCAAAAAATGTAAAAAAAAACAATATGCAAATGATAAATACAACAATCAATTTTACAACATCAGTCAAAAAAAATCTTATAAGATTTTTACACTTAAATGTAATCAAATACCAATTTTGAACAAAAGAACAAATTAAAATTTTCCTTTCCAGTAAATTTCCCTGATTTTTTATGAACAGCCTCATTGTATTTTTTCATCAGCTATAATACTTTACTCTAGTCCTTATTGCTTATAGATCCTTTCATTATCTGTCTTACCCAGATTACATGGCCAATATTAAAATCCCCAACTACCCAACTAGAATCTATATGAATAAGATAAGTAAGAGCAGTGGTCAAAACACACTTATGTTAGTTACTTGTATCTTATTTAAACTACCTGTTTAGAAATTTACAAAATTGGCCCTTAAATTGTTTCACTTCATACTAAAATGTTTAAAATGTTCAAAGCAAAAGAAATTTCTTCATAATAATATATTTGACCATCTAACCTTACTTTTACTTTATGTTTTTTGTATACTTTAGGTTTTTAGCATAACAAAAGTCTTTAAAAGTCTACATATTATTGTATCTATTGTCACAAAATATTGATCAGGAAGAACTGAGAAACACTTTAATCCCCCGGAAACTAAGAAAACTGTAAAGCCCAAATTTAGGGAAATCTTCTCTTAAAAACCTTTTAATTTCTTCTTTGTTTCACAAACAAAAGCTTATAAAAAAAAAATCATTCTTGGAGACTCAGGTTATTTCTGGGGGAAGGCTTTCATCTGTCAATACAATCAGAAAATTTTTATTTCTGAGGGTCCATAATTTTCTCTTTAAAATTTTTAAAAATTTTGGGGATTTTCAAAATTTAAAAAGCTTTTTATTTGGGGTTTAAATCATTAAAACCCAAACTAAAATTTTAAAAAATGGGAATTTGGGTTTGGGTATTTTAAGTTCAGGGGCTGAATTGGGTTTAAGCTTTTTTCCCGCCCCCACAAAAAAAGTTTGTCTTATTTTGTTTCATATTTCAAGTTTTGGGAAATGGGTGTTTTAGGGGTTATTCTGTCCCTTTCATACCCAAAAATTTGAAATCAGATTTTTCTAGGGTTTTTCTGTTTGGGAATTGGGGAAAAAGTTTAAAAAATTTAAAAGTTTGGCCTTATTCTGTTTTTATTTTTACAAGGTTTTAGGCTGGAAAACCAGGCTTATTTTGCCCCATATACCCAAATTGACAGAAAAATCCCCGGCTTTTTTTCTTTTTATATAAAAGTTCAGACTAAATGTCCAGGCTTATTCTGTCTTGTATACAAGTTCAGACTGAATGTCCAGGCTTTTTCTGTTTCATATGCAAGTTCAGATTGAATGTCCAGGCTTATTCTGTCTCATATATACAA